>NW_005371023.1:683608-719443 GCF_000412655.1 Myotis brandtii | reverse complement strand
GAGGGAAATAGAAACATCAATGATGAGAGAGAATCATAGATCGGCTGCATGCTGCATGGCCCTACTGGGGACTGAGCCCACAACCCAGGCATACGTCCTGACTCTCAGTGTATGGACGATGCTCAACCAACTGAGCCACACAGGCCAAGGCATATTTTTTATATGGATTTTCTAAATCTTCTCCACTCTGTGTCTTGCCTTTTCAGTCTTACTGTTATTTTTTACTTACTGAGGTTCATAATTTGAATATAATCAAAATGATCAGTTGTTTCCTTTATGGTTGGATGATTCCATCTTATTACTAATAAACTAGTGGCCCAGTGCACAAAATTTGTGCACGGGGGAGGGCATGTTCCTCAGCCCGGCCTGCACCCTCTCCAATCTGGGACCCCTCAAAGGATGTCCTACTGCCGGTTTACAGTGATCGGGCCTAAACCAGCAGTCAGACATCCCTCTTGCAATCTGGGACTGCTGGCTCCTAACTGCTCACCTGCCTGCCTGCCTGCCTGATTGCCCCTAACCACCCTGCCTGCTGGCCTGCTCACCCCCAACTGTCCCCCCTGCTGGCTTGCTTGCCCCCACCTTCCCTCCCCACTGGCCTGCTCACCCCTAACTGCCCCCATGCTGGCCTGCTCACTCCAAAATGAAATAGTTCTCACTTAAGTGACTATAAGAGTAAGCAGAAAAGATGTTTAAAGTGAGGCTAGGAAATAAAAAAAAAGTTGTGTCATAAAAGTATTTCATCATTCATGATGACATAAATCTTTAGAGAAACAATGTGAGGCAGTCCTTGTCCTCAAGGATTTAAGTCTGTGACACTGGGTATTTTTTAAAAGGTTGATATTAAATAGGGTACCATAGGAATAATTAGGAGGGACATTTAACGGAAGGTCTCCTGGAAGGTCTCCCAGTCTAATTAGCATATTACCCTTTTATTAGTATAGATAGAGGCCTGGTGCACGGGTGGGGGCCAACTGGTTTTCCCTGAAAGGTGTCCTGGATCAGAGTTTGGGGTTACCTTGGGGCATGGGGTGGTCTGAGCGAGGGGCCTGTGGTGGTTTGCAGGCCGGCTATGCCCACCATGGAGTGAGGGTCCCCGCTGGGGGTGCTTGGTCAGCCTGGGTGAGGGGCTGATGGCTGTTTGCTGGCTGGCCATGGCCCCAGGCAATCCAGGCTCCTAGCCCCTCCTTGAACAGAAGCCAGCAGGCAGGAAGCTTGGCTTCCTCCATCGCCAGGGGCAAAGCAAGCCTCCTGTTCGCTCCAGCTCCGTGGCCGCCACCATCTTGGTTGGGTTTATTTACATACTCGCTCCGGATTGGCTGGTGGGCATGGCTGGTGGGCGTGGCTTGTGGGTGTAGCAGAGGTACGGTCAATTTGCATGTTTCTCTTTTATTAGATAAGATAGTGTTTGACTACCATATGTCATGAAGATGTTCTGCTATTTTTTTAGAAGTTTTATCATTTTACCATTAACAGTTAGGTCTTCAGTCTTACTAGAATTTATTTTTATACACAGTGTGAGGAAGGGGTTCTTATCCAGTTTTTATATCCAGAGTGTATGTCCGAAGTAGTGAACTTGTCTTTTATCTTATACCTAAATATTTTCAAAGGGGTGTATAATTTTCAATTTATGGTGCTGATCTTGTTCAATTCACTCAGTATTTTTCTGTGGTGTGATGGCTCTATTTCTATGATTCTGTTTAATTGAAATACTTTCTTGGGTCATTTCTTGAGTACTGCAGAAAACTTTAAACAAACTTTTAGATATGTTTCTGTCTAAATTGATCTTTCAAAACTCTCTCTGGCCCATCTCTTCATCTTTGTCTTTGCTTTATAGAGGTCTTTGCTTCAGCAGAAGAGAGTTTTTTCATTGTATAGATATATATGGATTTTGAGAATAATTATCTCTTCAGGATTTTCTAATGAAGAGCAGAAATGCCTACATCCAAATCCTCCCTCTTAGCTGCTGATAAGATTAATATACTGATTAACACCTTTTCCAAGTTGGATTGGAGGTGAAAGTCATTCCATTTGGCAAAGCCTCAGCCCATTTGCTGACATCTTCATTAACCTCACTGATAAGGAAACCATTTCACAATACAAATTTCTCAAAGCTGGAGATTTTATCTTCATAGAGTCACCTAACAATACTAATTTGAAGTATGAAACATGCAGGTTCAATTGCCTCAATAATCTCACTGTGCCCTCTCTTTATTTTTCCCGTTTAAAAGATTGACAAAAAGAAACCAATTACCTCTCACTCACTAGTAAGGTTGATTTTCAAAAGGACATTTCACATTTTCAGAACAGTGCTATAGTTTTACTTGAATGAAAGTGTCTTGTAAGGGAAAGACAATTGGATGAAAATCTGTGAAGAGAGAGTAATATCGTTCTGAAAAATATTCTAGAGCTTTAAAAAAGTTTGCATTTTAACCATCTACACTTTCTTTTGCACATTAAGTTTTTTATTAAATAAAAATACCAATTTTTTAATAATAAATAAGTTAAGTAAGGGAATTTTATTATCAATTAAATAAGAACATTTAATTGAGGAACTTTGACTTTCATGAATTGCATGGCATTATATAGTAACTTCCCAGCATCTATTTTACAAAAGCAATTTTCAGTAGGACTTGTAGAAATCTTTAGCCATAACATTGACTCCCTAGAGAGAGAAAAAGCACCATGATTTGTCACGTTTGCCAATATTTAGGGTAGAAATGTACCCATCACCTATTTGGACTACAAACATGATGTCACTAAAGGCAGAGTTGGGAGGACAGGTGCAGTAACACTGTTACATGGTGTCATGATATATGGATACAGTTGATATTGATGACTTTAAATCCTAGATAATCATAAATGAGATAATGAGTAAAATAATTATGAAGTGACAGTCTTTCAGTTACATTACTTTTATTTTTAATAGTGTATTCATATAATTTTTAGGAAATAGCTGTGTTTACCAACTGGCTTGTAAGATTCTTTAAAATTTAATAATCAGTTCTGAGGAAAAAGTATGGTTCAGTTCTAGCACACTAGTTCATGGCTCTGGTCAAAAGGAACATCAGCAATAGTTTTTCAGTAATAGCTCAAAAGCTTATTTTAAATCCCACGTTGATTGTCATTTAGGTTTTTAGCCGCATTCCTGAGATTGAAGGACTCAATTTTGTCTCATAGTAGAAAACTTTCTGTTCTGTGTTCTAGGGGGATTATAATCCTGAGTCCTCAGAGTATGAACCATGTGGAAACTCAGAGATAAGATCTCCAGATGCCTCTTCACTGGAACTCCAGTCACCAGGAAGTTTACCCTCAGGGGCCCTGACTATAGGAGTCTGACAGAATTTAGGATGTTGGGCAAAGAAGAATTAGATACTGTGGCTGCAAGATGTGTATACTGTGCATTTCAGGAAACATTACCTTGTTGCTGCCTGTGCAAAATACGCAGATTGCTCTGCCTGAAAAGAGGTTTAAATCTGAGATTTCTAAATGTTAGCATGTGCCCTGACTGGTTTGGCTCAGTGGATAGAGCATCGGCCTGCGGACTGAAGGGTCCCAGGTTCGATTCTGGTCAAGGGCATGTACCTTGGTTTCGGGCACATCCCCAGTAGGGGGCGTGCAGGAGGCAGCTGATCGATGTTTCTCTCTCATCGATGTTTCTAACTCTCTATCCCTCTCCCTTCCTCTCTGTAAAAAAATCAATAAAATATATATATTTTTAAAAATGATAAATAAATAAATGTTAGCATGTGTTGGTAACACCTGGAGTTTCTGACTCAGTGGGTGTCCTGTGGGGCCTAAGAATTTACATTTCTAACAAGTATATACTGATATGCTGTAGGCATTTACAACACAAATATACTATAGTGACGATCTCTCCGAATATAACACTATCTGGAGGCAGGGCCCAAGTGCTATTAGAGTGCTATGAAAAAGACAAAGGAAAGTAGAAATTAAATATGTGAAAGCATTTTTTAAAAGAATGAATTTGTGATTACAAGAAAAAAAAAACTACTGTTAACTATTCACTTTATTGAAGAATTGGCCAGATTATGAAATTTGGATCCATGAGGCCACGGTAGAGAGAACAGATAAGAAATCAACATAGAATAAATTACCATTTGTTTCCCAGGAGGTGCAGAAAGATACAACTAAGCTACTGATTTTATCCTCTTGGCTTCAGTAGTTGACTGAAGAAGCATAAAAGGAATTGGCTGTAGGGAAGGTCGGAGCCACGGCCTCCCACGAAGGTGCACCCATCCTGAGCAGTGAGGTCATGGAGGTCAGCACATATGTCTCAGGCCCGAGGAAGCTGAATGCTAAAGAAACAAGTGGGCGCTGAAGTCTTCATTTGCTATTTCACAAAGGAATTTACAAATCCAGTCTATTCACATCATTTCTGAATCATCAGATGTAGAGCACTCTCTCTATATTAAACAATATGCTGATAATTTTCTATTGCTTTAGCCATCGCTAGAAATGCTGAGAATTGTATGTCCTGAAATATGCCATATTAGTGATTACTAGGAAAAATTCATATGCTAAAAGAAGGAGAGTTTGTGAATATATATATATATATATATATCTAGCTGAGCTTAGAAACAGATGTCAGGCATTTCTTATGCAACCATTAGCCATCATTCTGAAAATATTACACTTTAACACATACATTCTGTTAGATTGCTATGCTGCATCACTGTAACATTATTGTAAGCTATTTCCTTAGCTATTAATTTAGTGCAATCACTGGTTTAATGTTACTGTGGCTCAACACTCCTGAGCATTTACGCAACATAGCACAGACAGTATTATGCTTCAACACTTTGCTTGAGTTCTGCATTAGTTCCTAGGGTTGCTATAACCGACAGCACGAACAGGGTAGCTTGAAACAGCAGAAATTTGTTTTCTCCATTATGGAGGATAGATGGCTGAAATGCAGGTGTTGGCAGGGTTGCTTCCTTCTGGAGTTTCTGAGGGAGAATCTATTCCAAACATTTCTCCTACTTTCTGGTGACTTCCAGCAGATGGTGGCCTTCTTTGACTTGTAGACATAGTACTTCACCCAGTCTCCACCTTCATATGGTGTTCTCCATGCTATGTGCCTGTCATAGCACCTTCTTATATGGACAACAGTCACTGGATTTAATCCAGTATGACCTCATCTTAAGTAATTATACTAGCACACATCTCTTTTCCAAATAAGGTCACATTTTGAGGTTCCAAGTAGGCATGGATTTTAGGGATATTTTTCAATCCACTACAAAATCTTAAAATACTTTTAAAGATTACCAAGTAAAGAATGTATATTATGTATGCCAAATATTATTTTTGAAGAGTGTATATGTATGTGAAAATTGCCCTGACGTTGAATTTATTGAAATATTCAGAAATGTTTGGGCCCTGTAAGAAATACTAAATTAAACTCTGCTACTGTTCTAGAATCCAGATCTTACATGTCTGTCACTGCTAAAACCAGCCTATGACTAGATAATACTTTAAAAATTCATGTTTCTTTAATGAACACAATTTTTTTTCAGCTCTAGGAGCTCTAAAATTTTTTCTTCATTCTGCCTTCGCTCTTTCAGCAAACTAGAATATTTGACCTTCTCTGTGACATTTTGCTACAAATAAGTTATTTGGCCTTCAAGTTTAATGGCCTTCAAAGAATCTTTGACACTATTAGTTTACTCATTATCTACCCTACCATCCCAGACTCACTTTACTAAGTCCTTTACACAGATAGTTACTATGGAG
The DNA here is from genome assembly GCF_000412655.1 of Myotis brandtii. Classification (NCBI taxonomy): domain Eukaryota; kingdom Metazoa; phylum Chordata; class Mammalia; order Chiroptera; family Vespertilionidae; genus Myotis; species Myotis brandtii. The sequence goes on along the minus strand of NW_005371023.1, from coordinate 713,689 downwards.
TAGGATGTTTACTTGATTTTTATGGCCAAAATTCTGTGAGTATATATATACCAGAGGCCTGGTGCATGAAATTCGTGCACTTGGGGGGGTCCCCTCAAGGGATGTCTGACTGTGGGGAGTGGGCCTAAGCCAGCAGTCGAACATCCTTAGCATTACCGCAGAGGCGGGAGACACTCCTGTCACCACTGCTGTGCTTGCCAGCTGTGAGCCTGGCTTCTGGATGAGCGGTGCTCCCCCTGTGGGAGCGCACTGACCACCAGGGGGCAGCTCCTGCTTTGAGCATCTGCTTTCTGGTGGTCAGTGTACATCATAGCTAGCGGTTGAGCAGCCTTAGCATATTACACTTTGATTGGTTGAACAGATGACCAGACACTTAGCATATTAGGCTTTTATTATATAGGATAAGGAAAGGTTGATTATTTTTGCTTTCAAAGAGCAGTAAAATATTCAATATAAAGTTGCTTCCATAAGGAAACATACAGTGATATGGAGCAGGAATTTCTACATGAGAAATGTCAAATATCTACCAAATTATATCTTTGATATCCTGTGTTCTGTAGGACTCTGTGTACTTCTTATTGAATTCTGGAATATATGATGTTTTGAAATTGCCATGCAAACATAATTGTACTCTAATTTTTTAAGTTATTATAATAATTTTCCTGGAATATGTAAAATATAGGCTATATGCCATCATGATGTTAAATATCTTAAAAATCATTTCCAATGTGATAATAATAAGAATAAAAACTGGCTAAGTGGCTTTAAAATTTATTTTGTTAATGATTTAAAGGGTGGGATGCCATAATTATCTGATACTCTAACAAGGTCTTTGGACATTCCTCTCCAGGTATGGCTTCCAGGGACATGGGGGAAGCCTTTTGGTGTGGGTTTTCTGCTTCCATTATTATAACAGGGATTCCTAGATAATGTCTGAGGTGCCAATGATTTGGTGATCCTACTGGTGAAATATAATATTTTATCAAATAAGAAATTTTTAGAAATTATTTCAAACCATGAGATTTCTACAAAGGTCAGCAGCAAGTTTCTTAGTACCTAAATGATATTTATGAATGACAGGGAGAGGGAGAGGTAGAAGGACAGACTTCGTGTGTGTGTGCGTGCATGTGTGAGATTTTGTTTGATGGAGGAGTAGGAAGGTGGTTTTTATTCAGTGAGAGTCTACTTAGTAGGACAATAGGGTATTAATAAAGGGGAAAATGTATTTTCCATTAGAAAAAGTTTTAATTTATTTTTTTGTGGGGAATGTACCTTTAAGTTGTCTGTTTTAAGGCTGTGGCTAAAAAAAGGCTGAAGTTTAGGCTAACTATATCTGCTGTGTAATGAAAACAGATTTCACATGTTTGTTACATAGGCAGAAATAGAATTGCCATTGAAAACATCTGGGAAATATCAGTTCAGCTGCAAAACTTCCATTAATAGAATTTTAAAACTGTTTAATGTCTTTCAAAAGTAAATAAATTGTTTTAAATTTAATTTGAAGATTATGACTAAATAGGTCCCTTCAATTTTAGATGCATAAGAAATCCCTCTTCTTTTTTTAAAAATATATTTTTATTGATTTCAGAGAGGAAGGGAGAAGGAGCGAGAGATAAAAACATGAATGATGAGAGGGAATAATTGATCGGCTGCCTCCTGCATGCCCCATACTGGGGATTGAGCCTGCAACCCCAGCATGTGCCCTGACAAGGAATCAATCCATGCCCTCCTGGTTCATAGGTGAATGCTCAACCACTGAGCCACATCATTCAGGCAATTCCTCTTCTTATCTTCTTTATTATTTATCTTAGTATTTTAGGTTTCAGTGTTTATATAACCATATTTTATGGTAAAAAGGATAGTCTCTTAGAACAGGTGTCCAATCTCCTTAATTTTGAAATCTCTAAGCTTGCAATCATCTTACTTGTACCAAGTCACAGACATTCAGTGCCTCAGCAAAATTTAAAATCTAGGCTTCCTGAGGTCTTTGCATTGATCCATACCACACACCAAAATGCTGCGGTCACATGGAACCTGCTTTCCACTTCTGAATCTTCATACCACTTCCTTGCGAAGATATTTTTGAAGCCACAATGGCTGATTTTTCCTATATGCACAGGTGCATATTGGCTGTCCACATTCATTTTAATTTCCAGCTTTCTATAAACTAGACATTATGAGGTATATCATTACACAAAACCTAACTAAAAAAAGCACTGTAACTTTTTACTGGGGGATAATTTGAATTATGTGATAGATAGGTTCTTGGAGAACATGCTCATCAAGTTTTTAATAGGTAATTACGTCTTTCCTTGTTGTTGAAAAGTTTTTATGTAAAATTAAAAAAAAAATCGCCTATGTCCTGTTTCTTGCTTTCCTTGATAAAGACCAGAATATGAATAGCAAATCACCACACCTGAGTATATACAAGAAAATTAATCCTATATAATAAAAGGGTAATATGCAAATTGACCCTAACAGCAGAATGACTGGGAATGACTGGTCACTATGACACACACTGACCACCAGGGGGAAGATGCTCAATGCAGGAGCTGCCCCCTGGAGGTCAGGGGGAGCTCTGCTCAGCCACAAGCCAGGCTGACGGCTGCCAGCACAGCGGTAGTGGCGGGAGCCTCGCCCGCCTCCTCAGCAGCACTAAGGATGTCCGACTGCAGCTTAGGCCTGGTCCCCGCTGGCAAGTGGACATCCCCCGAGGGCTCCTGGGCTGCCAGAGGGATGTCTGACTGCCAGCTTAGGCCCGATCCCCCGGGGAGTGGGCCTAAGCCAGCAGGTGGACATCCCCTGAGGGGCCCCAGACTGCAAGAGGGACCCCCCCACCAAGTGCACAAATTTTTGTGCACCAGCCTTCTAGTATACATAGAATAATCTATCCTAACCCCTTTTCTTTGGTTTTCTGGTTTTCCATTTGACTTTTAGCTATATCTATGACCTGTGCCTATCATTATTATTTTACTTATTTGGCATAATCTCTTCATTTTAATTTGTAATATAAGTATTTATTTCTGTGATAAAATATTAAGTTTATCAAAGCTTACCTTTATTGCCATAGGTTTTTTGTTCATCTTTAGTTCATAAATAATCTTAAAATGCTGTAATGACCAATTTAATTTTTATTTTTAAAACCACAGCATCCTTAGAGATTTCAGAAGAAAACTGTGACATGAATGTATTTTGGGCCCTTTCTTTTCTAAACTGGTTGAAATGATTAAGGGGAAGTAAACAGTAGGGCAAGCCTACAGCAGCATTCAAGCTAGTGAGAGATGTTAAATACATGTCAAGAACTTTAAGGAAGCAACAGGTGCTCACGGGAAACAAGTATAGAAAGTCTTGAATTTTAAAGGAGCTCTAAATGAGAAGGGTAAGGCCTGAATAAGAAGGAATTCCATGAGGAATCAGAGAATGCACCTGTGAGTGACTGATGTTCAGTGGAACTGGTTGGTGGAATTATTGGTGGGGGCCATGTTTTCTTTGAGTGATGATTATACAGGTGACTTTTCCGATGGGAGCTTTACTGTGTTTTCCACATATTGCAACAATAAACATATAGTATTTTATAATTAGGAAATTTATATCAGTTATAGAAAAACTGATAGTGAACATTCTTTAGTTTTATTCTTTTACTAAAAATTCTAGGAGATGCATTAAATTGAAATTTACTCTGAAGAAAAATGATGCCTATTACCTAAAGTTTTCTCATATTTGCCAGGTCCAGAGTTATAATAATAGAATCATAGAATCGTTTTCTTTTACTAGCCAATGATGTTGATCCCAATTCTGGTGAGTGCAAAAAGGTTTATTAATTGCATCTTTATCGATCTGGTAGGTAAGGCAACACGATCAGATAAAAGTGTTCACTTGTTGAAATTTTTGAACTAACCTTTGAACACTTTAATGAAAAAGAAAGCTCAGAGAGGCACACACATGAAATTGCTGAATGCTGACCAGCATGTACATTCTAAATCTGAAAATCTTATTTAAACTTAAACTTCTCTCTGTGGAGGTAACATTTGTATCCTTTTCTTGAAAATGTAATATCAGTGTAATAATATACTTTATTGTCTCCATACACAGGGTCTCCCCATGTTAAAATAATACTGTTATCAATGGAAGTGGGGGATCCCTTTGACTGAGGGTCGGGTCCTCATGATATCTTGGGAAAAATAATTTTCTGAGACTGGCATGGGAGAAAGAGTGGTTTTTATTTGCATGGAATTACATCCCTCATTTCCTAAAGTCCCATTTCCCTTATCCAGTCCAGGAGGAGGTGCAGCTGAGATGAAAGCAAAGCCAGTGTCCAGAGCTTCTGCTCCCTGGTGGAGCTGGGTCCAGTGTGGCATTAAGCTAGCTGCAGCCCATGAGTCCATTGTGTGTGGGCAAATGCAGGAACATGAGAGCTCCAGAGCCCAGGAGTGCGAACCAAGACCACAGAGAGAGCTCCCTACAGAGGTCGGGGTGTCCGCCTGGGAGCCTGATAAGGCCGGAGAAATCAGTGGGTCTGGCCCTGCCAAGGCCTTAGGGGTGAGTTCATTAAATGTTTGACCAAATATAGCAGGCTCATTTTTAAGTTGGTAATTTTGTATGGCCCACGAATGATGTTATAAATATCCAAATGGCCCTCGGCAGAAAAAAGGTTCCCCACCCCTGGTTTAGGAGATTAACTATATCTCAAATCTTCCCACATTTACAGAGGCCACCCCTGCTCTGGCCAATGACCTGTTCCCAGGTGTGACAAACAAGTACCTTCCCTATGTCACCCAGACTTCATTGGGTTTTGCATCTACTCTTCCCCTGTCCAGTTCTGACCCCCAGCAAGGCAGGTGGCTTCCCTAGGGAGTGTCAATCTGCAGTTTCCTGGTAAAACGGCATGAGTGGCATGCCTTTCTCCCTTCCAGCTATTCATCACTGGGTTATTCACAATGGTGTCAGTACCAAACTGTGACAGGGGGGGAAAAGGTCACCTGAGATCCAAAAAAAAAATGAAGGGGAGAGATGAGAAGAATTTTCTAGATAGAAAATGTCTATAAACCAAAGGATTACTGTTTCTTCAAGAGTTTAACATGAAAAAAGTACATTCCCATAAAAACAGGAGATGTGAACCGCTATGAAAAAAAAACATCTCTTTTATTTTCAGTTACTTTTTGGACACACCTTATTTCAAACAAATTAATGATGAAATAAAAGTTTCTCAGCCCCCAAGAGTTATTACAAAGATAGTCTTCAGTTTCAATATTGAAATTGCCTCACTTTAGAACACAGTTAAGTTTTTATAGAGAGTGACTTTTTTGTTAGTTTGTTTTTTAGAGAGGGAGAGAGAAATATCGATCCATTGCTCCACTTTATGCACTCATTGGTTGACTCCTGTATGTGGCCTGACCAGGGATGGACCCTACAACTGTGGCACATCCAGATGATGTTACAACAAACTGAGCTACTCGGTCAAGGCCAGAGAGTAATCTTAAAACCTGATTTCTTGTTCAATTTCCACTCTTCACTCACTATTTAATTTTATGCGAGTCACTAAAATGGAGCTAATTTGTGTGAAAGCACTTTGAAATATAAGTGGTTGTCATATAGTATTGTTTATGATGGTATAAGCAAATACATTTTAATTAGTTAAGTCATAACAAGACATATGAAGAAGAGTGAGCCTTCTAAGACAGTTAAATTAAGTTGGTAGAATATATTGAACAATAAATATTTTACATATATCTGCATGACAGTTTTTAATGTACAGAAACTTATTTTTAAATGAATCCATATGCTTGAAAACACTGATGCTGTTACTGGATTTTAAAAATCTTATCAAATCCCAAATTATGGTAGAAAAGTCTTTAATGTTTAAAATTGGTAAATAGGTATGTTTAATGATGTTCATTCTTAATTATTATATGTACAAACTATCGATTTTCCTTCTAAAAATCTACTCTGTGGAGATCAGTACCAGTCATTTACCAAGCATTATAGCTTAGAAAAAGGGGAGCCAAGGGGTTGCACCAGCACACTAATTACATTTATTTTGCTGTTTTAGCAAAGACTAAGTCATACATTCCAGTACCAAATCACACTTGCTCTTTTGTCAGCAGGCATGTCGCAGGGTGCTCTACTTTTTATTTCTGTAAGGTACATAAGAATCGATCATTGTTTCTTGTCACTTACAAAATCATAAAGCAGAGCCCAAAGATATAAGGACCTTGCTGAAGGTTTCTCAGCTAATCAGTCATGAGGAAAGTCCAAGTCCCCTGATTCTCAGGCTAGTACAGTTTCCATCGCGCTGCGCAGTTTGTTACGAGTGGAGCAACCACTAACGGGAACGATATTGCAGAGTTGGAACACAGTGGTGATTCTTTTTGATGTTGGCAGCAGTGCCCTAGGAAGAGGAAAGTGAACTGTTATCATCATGTTGTGCACTCATTGAATCCTTAACAGCTAATTGACTCTTCTGGCTGCCTTAATGTTCAGAATTCCTATCAGCAGCTCCAGTCGAAGAGTTTGTGCTACTCAGAGCATAGACAGCAGTGCATAAAGTAAACTTAAATTCCCATTAACTAATAATAGGAAAGCTAGACATTACTAATACTTAATATAGTATATAAGTTAAAATAAATACATGTTTACGGGGGATCATGCTCAACATTATTTTAATGATACAAGGACATGATCAAAAATATACAGAGATCAAATTTAAATCGCCAAAATCGCTGAATATATTATTTATATTGATGCAATCAAGGTGTCTGGAGTAAGTTTGTTGAATGCTTTTTTATCATATTATCATATTGTGAAATGAGTCAGACACTTCTCTCTCCATTCATAAATTCAAATTCATTATTTTAAAGAATTGTTGAATGACTACTGTGTGCTAAACACTAAGACAAATGCTAAGAATAAAGCAGTAAAAGAACATGACCCCCGCCTTCATGAAGCTTGTTACCTAGTGGTGAAAAGTTTGAGATGTAAGAACTAGACATAGGATTCTAGAGATTGCAATAACCAAACGCTTATTTTCATAGCTAGAACACAGACTTGGAGCAGTTAGATGTCTTATGAGTGGGTAGCTTAAGAGCTTTTGGTTTTTAGAATTCTCATGCATGTCAATCTTCATCCATCTCCTTCCTCTTGTTTACCCAATTGAATTCCTAGAGCCTTCACTGGTGTTGGCCACCACAGACCTACCCTGTAGCAACAGTCCTTCATTCCCTCTCCCCAAATACGCTCTAATTCTCAAAGATACTTATTGGGAAGAAAGTATCTAATAAAATTAATTTACATTTAAAATATATATATGACTGGCAATCTACTTCATACAACTAAATTATAACTCAATATAGTTCACATTTATTGAGGGCTTAGTAACTTTAGAGACTGTGCTATCAAAGGGGAATTATTCATGCGCCTGTACCCTCTCCCTGGTATAGAACTGCCCACAGTCTTGGTGCTCAATTAATGTTGATTAAGTGGCTTAGTAACCTTCCCATATAAGTATCTGCATTTTATGAAAGGTAGTCTACTAGACTGGAGATGGAATGAAATTTGGAATGAAAACTTAATTTCAGTCTCATTTTTTTCTACCTACTTTCTAGTGACCTTTGCTAACTTATTTAAGTTCTGAATAGTTAAGATGGGACTAGGAGGATCTCACTTCAGTGGTGCAGGTAATCTGGTGTTAGCGTTACAAATGATGTAGGGAAGCACCTTGAACTTTGCATATAGCAGGCACTCATTCATTTTTAAAATGCCGGTTAAAACCAAGGAATACATATTTACTAGGAAAATTCCAGTCAAACTCCTGAGAAACATTGACTCAGGCAAGTGTTTCTCATTATGGGAAGGAAGAGCCTTGGCTATGCCCTGCTGATGATGGACGTGTGTGGGAAGAGGTGGAGCATAGGAGAATCTTGAAGTGCAGAGCATTTGTTTTAATACAACTCACTTTATACAGTTGTAGCTTTCTGAGACAGAAGAAATACGTTTGGCAAAATCTTCTTCCTTTAGTTGATAAACAGGAGGAAGGACATTATATTTTTACTAGAGGCCCCATGCATGAATTTGTGCACGGGTGGCACCCTAAGCCTGGCTGGTGATCGAGGCCGGCTGGGGGGATGGACTGCAGGAGGTTGGCCAGCTGCCAGAGGTTGGGAGTGCACTGACCACCAGGTGGGGGCAGCTGTTTCCTTGAGCGTCTTTCCCTGGTGGTCAGTGCATGTCATAGCAACTGGTCGATGGGTCGTTCTGGTTGTTCTGGCTGCTTGGTCATAACGGTCGCTTAGGCTTTTATATATATAGATTGAGGTCAGTATGCCTGACAGATTATACTCTATGTTTCTTGTCATAAGAACATTTATGGTCACAAATATGTACACAGGCACTGTGGGTGAGATAAACAGGTCCAAAAGTTATTAATACTCTCTTCCTAGAACAGTATTATTTTCACATTTGTGAAAGTTTAATCTCCAAATTTGTGGGGGGTTTTTTCCATTAAAAAATAAAGTTATGGGAAGATCTGCTCATAGACTTGAAAAATACCTGTCATTTGAAAGCCAAGCCTCCAGGATAAAAGTAGTTAATGTATATAAAGCCCTTGTAAGAGTGCTGACACAGAGAAAGGCTGCTCTTTTATTATTTCAAATCGCAGACCTACATAATAACTGTTAAGAAACCAAAGAAAAGGATTCCAGAGAAGTTCAATTGATGTATAAAAGGTAGTGATCTTTGCAGATAACCAGTTCAAAAGTTGGAAAAAAAAATAAAAAAGTAGTACAGTGTGGTAGGCAGAATTCTATGAGGACCCCAGAAAGATGCACTACCTTGTGTAATCCCTTCCCCTTGAACTTGGCAGGACGCGTGAATATGCAGGGTGTCAATTCATGATGGGGTTATGTCATTGGGAGAAGGTGAAGGAATTCTGCAGATGTCATTAGGGTGCTACCTTATTCGCCTTGGTGTTAATCAAATGGCAGATCACCTCTGGTGGGCCTGACCTCAGCAGCCATGCTCTATCAGAGGAGGTCCAGAGGTCAGAGACTCCCTCTCCTGCTGTCCTTGGAGAAGCAAGCAGGCATGAGCTCTATCGCTGCAAGAACATTAATTTTCCAATAACTATGTGAGCTTGGAAGTAGACCTTGAGCCTCAGATGAGTTTGCACTCATCCTTATCATTATTATCATCATTATCTTTATTGCAGTCTCAGAGTTCTGAACAGAGAGCCCCACTAAACAGTGCTCACATTCCTGATCCCTGAAAAAGGACTATAAAATGGGAATTGTAGTCACTACATTTGTGATAATGACTTAAGCAGTAATAGAAACTGAATACACATACCAAAAGCCAAACACAAAATGCCCCAAGAAGCTATGTAAAACCACTGACGTAAGTGAAGAGGTGATTAAATAGATAAAGGTCAGATCGTGAATATTAGCTGCTAAAACGTGTTTTAAAAGAATATGTGCTTGGCACATGCTTACATTTCCCCCGCTATTACTGTTGCTCATTCCACTGCTAGTTATTATGTAACTTATTTGATCTTTCATGAATGATCAAATATTACAGAGTTAACTTCAATGAAAATGTCAAATGAGATGGGTTAGAGAAGCTTCAGATACTCATGGAATATGCATTCGACCAATCTGTAGGTGCCTGCTAACCTGCTGTACATCAGGGACTTGATTTCACAAGGGCAGGCTAATAACCTTCATCACCATCTGCCATAAATGGAAGAAGTTCTGATGAAGACAGAAAGACTATAGAAATAACTTGATCTAGGAGTTACAGCTGAATCAAAGGTAGAAGCATATATCAGTTAAAGAACACAACCGGCCCTGGCCAGTGTGCTAATTGGTTAGAGCATAGGACTGTGCACCAAAAGGTTGTGGGTTCAATTCTCAGTCAAGGGCATGTACCTGGGTTGCTGGTTTGCTTCCCGCCCTGGGGACATGCAGGAGGCAACCAGTCGATGAGTCTCTCTCTCTCTCTCTCTCTCTCTCTCTCTCTCTCTCTGTCTCTTTCTCTCTCTCTCTCTCTCTCTCTCTCTCTCTCTTTCTTCCTCCCTCCCTCCCTACCTTTTTTCCATGCTCTCTCTGAAAAGCAATGGAGAAAATATCTTCCAGTGAGGCTTAACGAAAAAAATCATAATCAAACATTATTGTTTTCCTCAAGAATCGGGAGACAAACAAATTATAGTCCTGGAGATGTTTCATGGCGAGAGAGAAATATTGCACAGAAATTTATTCACATAAAAGAAAATGTGAGATTTATGTGATTCATGTTAAAAATTATAAATTACATCAGGATTTACAATACTTTTATGATTATGTATTTCATTAGTCTCAATTGTGTTTCTAGAACCTAATGGTATTGATTCAGGTTTTGTGTGCGTGTGTGTGTGTGTGTGTGTGTGTGTGTGTGTGTGTGAGAGAGAGAGAGAGAGAGATAGATAGAGAGAGAAAGAGAGAGAGAGAGAGAGAGAGAGAGAGAGAGAGAGAGAGAGAAAGGTGCAAGAGTGATTTCTTTCCTGGGTTCTTGTCCAGATAGATTTGAAGCATGAAGCCATGGACAAAAGGTGGTAGGTGAGAAGTACAGAAACTTTATTGCAAGCAAATACTACCTCTAAAATCCTAATTCTAATCCTAAAACTCTGTCTCTCCTTAAGGGATTCCCTAAAAAGGGTGGCCACTGCTCTCTTTTGTCTTTTTTTAAAAATATTTTTTTATTGATTTCAGAGAGGAAGGGAGAGGGAGAGAGAGATAGAAACATCAATGATGAGAGGGAATCATTGATTGGCTGCCTCCTGCACACCCCACACTGGGGATCGAGCCCGAAACCCTGGCATTTGCCCTGACTGGGAATCGAACTGGTGACCTCTTGGTTCCTGGGTCAACGCTCAACCACTGAGCCACACCCAGCTAGGCAGCTCTCAGTCTTGAGGTATTATATATTCTAGAGACCCCTTCCCTTAATCTAGGACCCCCATGCTTTTCTCATTGGTCACTCTGCTGCTACCTAGTACTAGTTTCAAAGGCCAAAGCCCACATGGTGCCCCCCTTTTTTTATTTCTTCTTATTTTGCAACATTCCTCTATCCTCTGTGAAAGTATGTTTCCTTACCCCACCCCCCCGCCCCGATATCGTGTGTCTTTTCTTTTTTTTTCTTTTTTTAAATATATTTTATTGATTTTTTTTTTACAGAGAGGAAGGGAGAGGGAAAGAGAGTCAGAAACATCGATGAGAGAGAAACATCGATCAGCTGCCCCCGGCACACTCCCCCCTGGGGATGTGCCCGCAACCAAGGTACATGCCCCTGACTGGATTGAACCTGGGACCCTTGAGTCCACAGGCCGTGTGTCTTTTCTTTGTCCTTCACATATTCATCTTTTTTGTTCAAGTTGGAGTTAATTTTGATCTACGTTATGGTACCTAGCAACCTTATCCTGCCAAGCCTTGAGACTGAAACTGCTGGCTTCTCTGTTCAAAGGGTAAAAACAGCCTTCTTTTTGTTTGTTTGTTTTTCTTCCTGGCCAGAGATGTTTTATGAACCCTATGGCTCTCCCAGCTGCTCAGGCCAGAGGTACCTCTGTCCTTGGTTTATGGCTGTTTTAATTGTTCAGGCCAAGATGCCTCTAATCCTCTCAGGACCCCCTCCCTTCCTGTATTAAGCTAGCTAGTTAACCCTTATCAGTATTCTGAAGAATAATACCTTCAAACATTAATTAAGATTTCAATGTTCCCTATGGAACATTTCTTGATGCCAATTTCCAGCACCTTTGAATTCATGTTCATGTCTATATTATTGAACTAGTCAAGGAATGTTGAAGGAATGAAAGAAGAAAATAAGAAACATAGGAAAAAGGAATGAAGGAAAAAACAACAACACACACTTCTCTTTTATTTTCCAAAATGCATTTTTACCCTAATACCTCAAAAGCTCTTACGGAGTTCATAACTATTCTATTGAAGTGACTATTGCAATATCTTTTTGGAAAAAGCATTGGATAGTTCATTAAAAATTAACAGGAAAGGGCATGCTTTTTTTGCCAAGAAGTAAAATATTTTTATCCTCAAAATTTCTTCTCAGAACCATATTTGATTATAGAGGTTTCACTAGGGTTCAAAGTGGGTCCTATACTCAAGTAGGTCCTTGAACTTGTCAAGGAACCTAATTAATGGTTAGTGGACTATCTGTAGACTATATTATTATATTTATGATTTATTCCTAAAGAACTACTAGGACAAACAGGTTTTATTTTATAGTTTCTTGTATTTCTCCCTTTAAAGCATATTTTATTTATATGAGCAAAATACTATAGAACAAAAACACTTGATTGTTTTATAGTGCGTATGATATTGCATATGGCTCAATAAAATCAACAAATTCAAAGTGGATGAGAAATAGAAAATGTGTTTTTTGTTTGTTTAATTTGGAAGGTAGAGAAGTGGCCATAAAATTTATACTCAATTCAGAAAAAATACTTTAATCGTCGCTTTTCTATCCCTCCCCCCCTTAAATCCCAATTGTTTGTTTTGTGAGGATAAAGGAAAGGGAGGCTATGATAAGTTAGCAAACATCCTTTACAACATCAGAAAAGATTAAATAATGATTCTATTTTCATATTAGATGTTCAAGTAAACAAATGTTATTTCTAGAGCCATTCTTAGAAAAAATACTCCAGTGTTATGATTTTATGTGATGAATAAAATTTTATTTTTCTAATTAATAAATTAGTTAATTAATTATCTCCTTAGAGATAAGAAGTGAATATATAGAAAACAACAGAACCATGAGACATAAAAGAGATCAGGAAAAGTATAAGTGTTAATATGAGGTCAATCATTTTATAATATTTTATGAAGAAGTTTGAAAAGGTTTTTGTGATGAGTTGAAAAATGACATTATAATTATGTCTTAATTATTCCTTATTTGACTAAAAGATTTTATAATGTCTAAAATTGTTAGTAGTTGCTTCTGCTCTCAGAGGTAGCCTTAGGTACTGCAGAGCATTAAGGATAAAGGAATTGCTGTTTAACCAAATCATAGGACAGTGTGGAGTGGAGAATTTAGAAACTTTCCTAGGTGAGTACTGAACAGCTGGAACAGACATGGAGGGCTCCCCACTCATAGAAACTAGATAGCAGGTCAATAAAGTAAGAGATATTGGGAGGCACTGTTTGAAAGAATGTAGGGACATATTTCAATCTATATTTATCACTTATTAGTTATGGAAAAAGCCTTTTGATTCTTATTGCATTTTTATTTTTTGATTGTCTGTTTATCTGCTAAACTATTTATTGTGTCTGTTCATCCTTTAACATGTCTTGGTTAAAAGTAGTTACTAAATATTTCTTCTGAGGTATGAGTTATTCTAGGATTGTTTAAAAGGAAAATTAAATCATAACTCCAAGGAAAAATAAACACAATTTGCATCTTGAGAGTATGTAACTTTGTAGTGCTTTCAGAGGCAATATGATGTAGTGATGTTAAACTTTCTGTACTTGAGTTCCAATTATATTCCCTTGAACAACTTAATCTCTGCATGCCTCCGTTTCCTCTTGTACAGCTTGCTGATTAAAAAGGTAAAGTCAATGAGTTAAGCACATTATCTAATTTTACATGGTGGAAACTTGCTTGTGTTTATTTGTTCTGTCACAGTCTAAGTTGATATCGCCATGTTTTCAGGTGTTTTCATGAATTACACATAGTTAATGAGATAATTGCTATGTGAACATTACTTATATGATACTTCCACACTAAAATTTAACAATCAAAATACTTTTGTGAACCATATCAAAGAATTACAATAAAATTATATTTGTGTTCATTACTTGTGAACTTATACTATATAACAATTGATGCAACTCAATGACTACAATGTTATACATCACCAACCATCACACATGCTAGAAAATTGTGAGAAACTACCCAGAGTGTGGCTGGGTATGGCCTTGACACTAAAGACTATGAGAAGAGTTTTGGTAATAGCAAAATTTTAAGGGCCTTTGAGTTTGTTATTTAAATAACTCAACCTAGAGCTGGGCCAAATGCATATATTTTGCTCAGGCAACAATATATCAAACAAAAAAAAATCAGCAGAGCTTCATGCAGCGAGAAATTTTATTGGCACGAGTGGCACAACCAAAGCTTCAGTGGAATCCCTTGTTGTCAGTGGGGATTCTTTGTTCTTTCACTCCTTTGTTCCCTTCAGACAGTGAAACTGATGTGTTTTACAACATCATCAAAGTGTGTCCTCATAAAATGCATGTACAACTTGATGAGTCAACTGATGTGGATGATCTGTTAAGTCACTAATATGTGTGAAGTAAGGAAAAAAGAAAGTGATCACACAGCAGTGACTGTGCTTTGAAAACTGTGGTCAATATCAAAGGAATCAATGTGTTCATTATATCACTGACTTCTTTGGGAAACTTAGATAACCTAGGCTGCTTTGGGTTGTCTACAAAAAGCAGTTGGAATATTTTATGTCTATCGGAAAGAAAGCATCATGATCACACATATATGTTGGACCTTCGGGCACTTGCTCCTTAGACTTTGTCGATGACTTTAAAGTATAGACTTTGTATGGCACTATGAATGCTGAATAACATCATACATGTACTCTGAACGTTTGTTTCCTTGGAGGTTTTTTCAGAGGAGGAGATACTGAGCAAATGATCCTTTGACAAATAATTGTGAGGTGACTAGCCTGGGGTGAGATAGTTACATTTTTTGATAGGGGTAAAATTTGTATTTTTGTTTATGACCTAGCCAAAAAGAAAGATGATTGTTTGCCAGAAAAATATGACAAATGCTTTTTTTCCAACAAGTGAGTTCAATAAATATATGCAAATAAGTGAGAGCACATTAAGATACAAAGCAACATTTTATGCTGAATTTTTAAAAGAACTACCTGTTTTGGTAAAACATTCTGGAAAAAATACTTTAATTGATTTTTACTTTCTTGAAGGAACATTTGTTTTAGAAAATGAGGGACTTACAATGGTAATAGATATGACAGTATTGGATCAATTTTATTTTAACTTTGTCAGTCTTGGTGACTTGGTATTCTACTGATATAACCCAAAACCTGAATAGTTTAAGTCATGAAACTTGAGTATTTGGTTTATTCAATCAGTTCTATATTTTATAACCAGTAAAGTAACTACATACACAAAAAACTGGAGTATTCTGTTTTAGAGTATGGGTGTGCAAATTACTATTCCCAATGGTATCCCAAATTGTAGCATGTTTTGCACAACTATCTAGTATGTCAACAGTTCAGTATTCCTGTCTCCCAAGCTGGCAAGCCTAATTGCTGGCTTACATTCAGAGGGTGAGTACCATTTGCTGCTGAAACTCAGATTGTTCAGAGACCTCCTGCTCACCCAAGCCTTTGACGTTGCTGCCATCATTTTATCTCACTATTACTAAAACACAGCCCTGTTCATTTTATATCACTATTACTAAAACACAGCACTGTTCATTTTGTTCTAGCGGTGGTGCTGCTTGCACCAACTTTGCTGGAAGAGTTGGAACACAGATGTGTCCCTTGAGAGTCAGACAAAACACTGAAAGTTCCAAGAAATAATCACTGCCACAGAATCACGTCCCAGGATTGGTGGTAGGGCTGACCTGCTTGTTTCCATCCTGCCCACGTTAGGGAGTGAAGATCTCCTTCTCAGGCTACCCTAGGTCCTGCAGGCTCTGGGAAGGAACATTCACCCTAAACCCATTACTCTTTTGTCAGCTGCCTTACACTGCCAAATTGTCCTGGGTTCCCCACACAGAAGCACGTTAGCTTCAGAACATGAACATTTTGTCACGAAGAGAGCATGTCCTATGGTAAGCTGCAGCTGAGCGTGATTCAGAGTCTGAAAGTTTATGGACCCGAAAAGATCCTCCTCTCACTACTAGACTTGATGCAGGATCAACTAATGATTGTTTCGATTTTTACCTCCATGGTGATTTTTCTTGCTTCACTTCTTGTCCCTGAGCCGGGGTCATCTACTTCAATCTGATGGATGATAATAATGTAGAGCCTTGGTGATGAGTGACTGAGTTCCTCATTCCTTTCTTCTCAAAAGAACTCTGGGCTTTTTAGTCAAACCAGCCCCCTGCTTTTTAGAAATATTTAAGAAATACCAATCAGCCCTAGCCAGTTTGGCTCAGTGGATAGAGCGTCGGCCTGCGGACTGAAGGGTCTCAGGTTTGATTCCAGTCAAGGGCATGTACCTTGGTTGTGCATGTACCAGTAGAAGGTGTGCAGGAGGCAGCTGATCGATGTTTCTCTCTCATCGATGTTTCTGACTCTCTATCCCTCTCCCTTCCTCTCTGTAAAAAATCAATAAAATATATTTTAAAAAAATAAAAATTAAAAAAAAGAAATACCAATCAATACTTTTCTCAAGAGAGAAAGAAATTATGCCTTGTTGGATAAGATACTATTTGTATGTGACATAGGAGAATTGTCATTATTATATATCAATAAAAATACACGGGATAAAATATGTGTGGCAATTCCTAAAGTACTTCTTCATTTCCTGATTAATATTCAATAATGTAATAGTAGAAAAGTGACTGAACTAGTTAACTTAAAAAATGTTTCAGGCACACACCTTTTTACGTATTATTATTACTTCAAAACTAAAATATATTCTAAATCATTTATCTTTTTATATTTATAATTTTTAAAATAAAAAAAAACAGCATCAATGTGTTTTAACACAGGTGTGGAGAACAATTTTGAAACAAACTGCAATAAAATACTAAGATTCACTGGTCTAGCAAAATATAGACTATTTGGGCCATATTTATAAAATAAAGGAGAAAATCAATGACTTTATTCAATGAATGAATGCATGAATAAACAGTGTTTGCAGATTAAGAATACCTTGTAAACATTATTTGAAAAAATTCTCCAACTTTGATGGAAGGAGGGACTCATACCCTTATTTTCTTTAAGTAATGCTAAAACTTCAAAAATCATATTTTCAAAGCACAGTCAATAACTGACAGGGACAAGCAAGTAAGTGATCTGGAAAGTTTAAGATGTATATTTTAAGGTAGAGGAGGTCACTGTGACCTACTCTCTCCTACCATCTTTATTAGGGCTTAGAGCTCAAGTATTATTATCCTTAAGTTAATGCTATTTCCACTCCGACAGTAGTGACTCTGACTCATACATGCTCTTTGGAGACCTTCTCAGTTCTTATATTTAATTGAGATTTTTCTCTGAAAAGCAGAGTGCCTCTACCATCCCATAATGGTCGATAAAGATGGTGTGCTTTTGTATCAAGAAGGATAAATGGATCATGTGCATAATAAATATTGAGTGCCCTGACTTAGGTAAGAAAAAGTTCCTTCTGGGAGAGAATGAGGACCGGCACAGAGAGAAAAACACACTGAGACGAAGACTAAAGGACTGGATGTTATTCATTCAGAACCTTCACATTCTGCTTGACATTTACTTTGCTTATCTTTACTCCAACTCAGAGAGTCAGCAATGCTACAGCACACCTACAAATCGTATCCTCAGAAATGTTGCCTAGGATTCAGAATAAAACTAACTCATGTGGCAATGCTTTAGGGTACCTGCCACTAAATAAATGGCATTTGCATACATGCAAAGTTTATTTTCATATCGAATTAACTGCCTGTTACCAGAATCCCAAACCATTGCCCTTTGTACTGGTGTTACTTTTACAGGAAGGTGTAAGGGGCATCTCAGATTATATACCAACCTCAGACTGTGAATGAAAAGGAGACATAGTATGTAGAATATGTATTTTTTTAAAATATATTTTATTGATTTTTTTACAGAGAGGAAGGGAGAGGGATAGAGAGTTAGAAACATCGATGAGAGAGAAACATCGATCAGCTGCCTCCTGCACACTCCCCACTGGGTATGTGCCCGCAACTAAGGTACATGCCCTTGACCGGAATCGAACCCGGGGCCCCTCAGTCCGCAGGCTTACGCTCTACCCACTGAGCCAAACCGGCCAGGGCTAGAATATGTATTTTAGTGCAAACTAAAATGTCCACTGGTTGCCTTTCATTTTAGCCGTGGCTGAGCCCTGGGTTTACCTGTTAATCAGAGTGTGATTCCCCTTAATTCTGTGGGCACTGGCTTCATTAAATGAAAGCTTGCTACCAAAAGAAAGAAAATATCCTCATTTCGGGTACAATTCAAATGTTCTAACGATTTTTTTAAAAAAAATTTTTTAGCATTATTCCTGTCATTGTATGGTGAGCTCAAAATAGGTATACAGTCAATCTCTGAATGACTTACCTTTTATTCTGCATGGTCTTTCTCCTTCAAAAGCTTCCTTGTTTGATAGCACTCTCGCCAATTACAGCGCTTCTTTGTGCCAAGGCATTGCTTTCAGAAGCCCCCGGTTAAAATGCAAATCTGCCATCTGGCAAGCCTCTCCCTCCCTCGCTCCCACCATCACGCAGCACAGACCATGCATCATATTAGATACGGAAGGGACGCTGAGCTGCAAACCCCCGCTGAGAAGACCCTTGGAAAGATCCCAAGTGGAGTGTGCTTCGGGAAGTGGCCCCAGGGCAGCAGAGCAGAAAGGGCAGTGAGCTGCGCGGTGAGGGGAACTGCAGGCAGATGACCCGTATGTGGCATTTCATCCGGGCCCTGGCTGTGATGGACCCCCAGAGACCCAGATGCCAGAGCTGGGAAAACCTGTTACCAGGCACCTCCTCCTCACCGCTGTGCGATCTGAGGTGCAAATAGCAAAATGACTCTTCCAAGTGCCCTCTGCTACCTTCTCATCATTAGCTCCCGAGACCCAGAGGACCAGCACTTAACCTGCGGCCTTCGCATTTCCCGGTGTGTAAGGCTGCATAATTATTCACATGCAATTTCCCGTGCATACCTGGTGGATTTTACTTTCTCTAACTACTTCGAAATCCCTTAAAGTTTTCTTTTGTGTCTCTCCACGGCAGTCAGAGAGTTAGGGTTGTCCCTGCTCCCGTTACTGCTGCCCACGGTCAACCTCCCCGCACACGCAGAGTTTGGTGAAGAATAGATGAGTAAATTCCTCTTGAAAAATGCTCTTTACTGGGTATAGGACAGTATGAGGAGATCATCGTTGATTTTGTTGGGTGTGCTAATAATATTGCGGTTATATAGTGAAATGTCCTTATTTTTTAGGTATATGCTGAAGTATTTAGGGGTTAAATGTCATGATTATTATAATTTTCTTTAAAACTCTTTAGCAGAGGATAATATGAGAAGATAAAGTAAATAGGAGGTATTGTTATATTTAATTAATGGTGGATAATGATGGTGTTCTTTTGTATCAAGAGGGATAAATGGATCATGTATTCACTATATCACTCTTCACACTGTATGTTTGTAATTTCCATAGTAAAGAAACTAAAAAATTGTAGAAAGAAAAAAAGAGAATTAAGAAGATGTAAGCTCCCAGGCAGCCCTGTTTAGGAGCCTGGGTGTTAAAGCATTTAGCAAAATTTATCTTGGGTTCATAACCCCAAAGTCAAGTCCTGACACACCTGGCGAAAAGCCTGTGTCCTGTCCTGGAAACTGCCTACAGCCCCCTTCCACCAGTTCTGTCTGCTGTACTTGTTACTGAATTGTCAAGATAGAGATCACATGGGAGCCTGATTCCTAAGGTTACTTTCCAGAGTAGGCGTAGGAAAGGCTTATTGCTGCAGGTTTATAGCAAATGTTTTTTACTAACATTTAAGCAGAAACAGAACATTTATAACTGAAGAAATGGTTGTGTTGTTGGTTTGAAGTGGCAATAGAGGAGATATCTCGGGAGGTACCTCTGTGTTGCTGACATGTTTTACTTAAAAAAACACACACACACACAAAAACACACAAATCAACTGATTTCCCTCAAAAGCCCTAATTTTAAATGTTCTTTTCCCATACTCGTTTTAATCATAAATACTTTTTAAGATTATAAAATTAATATACTGAAACTGAAATATATGGAAAGTAGGAGAAATACACTTCAATTCCATTATCTAGAAATAAACTCTGAAAACCTCATATTAGTGTGCAAGATTATTAGCTGTGAACTTAGAATTCCACCCTCACCTTCTGCAGTCCCCTCAGAGAACCTGAGAACTACAGTTCCCAAAATTCCTTTCCATCTGGGAATCCAAGTTAGGGTTTCCTGAATGAGAGGCAAGCAATTTGAACAGAAAAAAACCTCTAGAGCAGTGGTTCTCAACCTTCTGGCCCTTTAAATACAGTTCCTCATGTTGTGACCCAACCATAAAATTATTTTCGTTGCTACTTCATAACTGTAATGTTGCTACTGTTATGAATCGTAATGTAAATATCTGATATGCAGAATGGTCTTAGGCGACCCCTGTGAAAGGGTTGTTCGACCACCAAAGGGGTCGCGACCCACAGGTTGAGAACCGCTGCTCTAGAGGCCATTATTCTTTGAGAGAAGTGGCAGAGAGACTGGGGCATCCATGAGGTTGAGCATGGCTCTCCCCGTGGGCACTGGAGAACTATTCATGTGGCTGCTGTTGACTGAGTAATTAGGTAGAACTCTGAGGTTACTGTGAATTGCAATAGCTCCTTTTGGAGAAGCTAAACCCAAATTGAATCCTTCACTCCTGGAATACGTAGAGTGTCTTCTATTTTCTCGACTGAACCCTGACCATTTATTATTCTTTTATTTTAAACATTTCTTTATAAATATGCATTTCAAAAATCCTCATTTCATTTATTTTTTCCATTCTTAATATGATAATAAATGTACTCTACCATCAAATAATTTAAAGTTGAGAAAGCATTTTGTTTAATCATTTGGCATTTTAGTCATTTTCCAATATTTGAAATTTAGGATTACTCTATTTTCAACAGTATCAAAAATGTTAAAATTCACAAAAGTAAGAACAAATGTCCTTATATATGACTAGAGGCCCAGTGCACGAAATTCATGCACTGAGGGGGGGTCCCTCAACCCAGCCTGCCCCCTCTCACAGTCCAGACATGAGATATCCTACCAACAGCTTAGGCCCACTCCCCGCAGTCTGACCTCCCTCTGTGGGAGGCAACCGGGCTGATCAGGGAAAGGCACCACACCCATCACCCCGCTGCTGCTGCCACTGCCTGCCACCACAGACGCCAAGGTGTTTCCATCAAGACAGACTCCAGTCCCTTCACCACGAAAAATGACAACTTTTTTAGGCATTTTCAAGATGTCTCTTTCATAGGATATGACATTTCTCTCTTTCTTTCTTTTTTTAATCCTCACCTGAGGATATTTTTCCATTGATTTTTAGAGAGTGTGCAAGAGTGAGGGAAAGACAGAGAGAAACATCAATGTGAGAGGGACACTTTGATTGGTTGCCTCCTGCATGAGCTCTGACCTGGGCCCCAGCCAGGGAGGAGCCTACAACCTAGGTACATGCCCTTGGTCAGAATCGAACCCAGACCCTGCGGTCCACATGCTGAGGCTCTATACGCTAAGCCAAACCAGCTAGGGCATGATATGACATTTCTTAGCCTTTCTAGCAGCGGACTTTCTTTTTTTCCTCCAGGAGTGAGGTGGAAAAACCCTACATTACCTTCTTGGATTCTTATTACCCAGGTTACCAAGAACACTGAAAGTGGTGTACCGGGAGCTTAGCCAATGAACGGTCAGAAAAGGTGTTTCCTCTGCAGCTCATGCCAGAGGTGGGACTGCTGGCACACCACGGCTGGCAGGCCCCCTTGTCTCCGAGCCTGCGCCATCTGTGGCTTACCTCATCTCGCACTCAGTCCCCTCCCGCTCACCTGCACGCCCGGACTCCTCCTGAGCGGTCGTGACGTTATGGCGTCCCAGACAATTTGCATATTACCTCATATTCTTTCCTAATAGATATCCAGAAATTAATGTACTGTGGCAACAAATAGAATCACTTTTTAAGGCATTTGACATATATTGTTGGTTTTTTGTTTAGAAAGATTGTCCAGGTTAAATTGTCATTAGCAATATTTGACTGCTTTCATTATTCTGCTGCATCATTAGTATTAAATAATATGCTCATTCTTGTTAGACCATGTATTCTGATATGTATTTTAGAAAACAGAGCCTGCTACCTCTTATACTTTATACAAACTAGATATTCAATAGAAGTCTATTGATAAAATGAGAATAGGAAACTTGTCAGGGTCTTCACATAAATAGCAATGTTTAAAACTGATGTATCATTTAGTTTACCAAGGAGTTCCGAAAGACAACAAAAAAATCTCTTCTCAACTGGAGTGGTGAAAGCTCCCGTCGAATATTTCTGTCCTTTAGGGGACAATTGGCAAGAGTTTCAAGAAGACCAGCCTGTTCTTTGGGGCTTTGGAAGGAGGATACTGCATGGAGTGCCACATGCAGCTGGTAGCCAATGAGGCATGATGGCGTGCAATCTTCCTGTGAGCTGTAAGAGATAAACCTAGTGTAAGTCACCTATAGATTTTAAGGGATATATTCTGCCTTTGAATTTTTTGAATAATAGTGAGATTCTTAAAGTAGTACTGCTCAAGACTTTGTGTGTGTAGTAGTTGGGCACTCTAAAAAAGAAAACCATCACTGTAGCTCTGGTCCATTGCTGGAGGGTGTAGAACAGATCAGTATAATGAAAATATTCACCATTCCTTCTGGTGATTCAAAAAGTTTAAGGTTAGAGTAGAGGTGGATGGAGAGCAGCTTTAAGTCAGGAAAGGAAAAGAAGATCCCCTTTAATGGTGTCTTAACAAGCTCACACACATGCCAGAATTCTTCTTAAAAAAAGTAAAAGAACAAAAATTAAAAAATTCAGCAAGCAAACTTGGTTGGAATTCAATTACCAGGAATGTACTCTTTGAGCTTTGAGCAAGTTGAGTGAATCACAACAATGGCAGGACATATGAGAGGAAGCTGTGAATTTCTGGGTTGTACATTTCTGTCACTTATTTGAAATGTTTTCACACAAACACTTATGGCATCATTTAAGTATTGCAAACATAAAATATTATATATAAAATAACATAATAATGTAAATTTTCATTAAACATATATCAAGTAAACTTGTATTTTGGTAACTTTGAGTCTAATACCCATTACTTCCTCCTGCTTCTCCCTTGATGTTGACCAACAACTTGTTCTGTATCAAAACTCTTTGAATTTTGCAGAGCCAAGTTCTTGGTCTAAGGGCTCACATTTTCCTGTACAGAGAGTGCTATAAATCATAATTCATAGCCTCCCTTAATCACCTGATAGATGAGGGCCTGTGTCATAAAATGGAAATAAAAGGTAATATCTTTTTTTTGGACACAATTTCTGCCAATTTTCTCTTAGCTTTCTTGCTTTATCTTCATTCACAAAAAGTCAGATAGATATGGATGATAATCTTCTAAATATATCTCTTAGTTCAATTTCTTTTCTGGCTTATTTTTTTTAAAAAATATATTTTTATTGATTTCAAAGAGGAAGGGAGAGGGAGAGATAGAAACATCAATGATGAGAATCATTTATCTGCTGCTTCCTGCATGCCCTCTACCGGGATTGAGTCTGAAACCTGGGCATATGCCCTGACCCAGAATTGAACATGACCTCCTGGTTCATAGGTTGACACTCGACCACTGAGGCATACCCCCTGGGCTCCAGCTTATTTTTTGAAGAGTGAAAAAGACTACCCAGGTTTCACTAGCCTCATCCTCCCCATTTAGCTTTGAGTTAATTTTAGTTTTGAATGGTCTTTGTTGAGTTTTCTACAAAGTGAATTAAAATTTCTTAACTGACTAATCATTCTTTCCTCAACACAGTATGATTTTCCGTCTGCTTTCTAAGAGAATTTTGAAGTTTACTTTAGCAAAGTAAATCTTTAAACTTCTTTGTTATATAACTATGTCTGATTTAAAATAATTTATTTAAAATCAAATTAAAAATTTGTGCAGAAATATACCATCACCCAAAACAAGCTACATAAATCTGCAGGACCCGGTGCAAATTAAAAAGGTGGAATTTCTTGCTAAATATTGATTGAGACAGAACATAGCAACAGTAGCACACCATTAAGCCAAGCATGGGCCCTTCTAAGTGTGGAGTCTTGTGAGTCTGTACAGTTTGAACACTAGGAAGCTGGCCCTGCCATTACCTATAAAAAAAAAGAACTTTTAAAAAGAAAAACAAAGTTGAAAGCCTTCTAATGTGAAGGAAGCTGTAGGTAAACTTCTGATGCAATTGGAGCCAATGTGGGATGTTGCATTGGGGTAAATGGTCTGTGTTTGATGGATAATAAGCCAGAGATCTCAGTGTGTTCTACAGGTTTGCCATGACTCATCACTGGACACTAGCAGGATTTCTCAACCAGGGCAGTACTGGCATTTGGACTAGATGATTCTTTGTTGTTGAGACTGTCCTGTACATTACGGGACATTTAGCAGCATCCCTGTCCTCTATCTAGCAGTGTCTGCCCCCCAAACAAAGTTGTGACAATAAAACAAAATGTCTATTACCCGGGAGGCAAAATCACTGAACTACCTCATTTTCAGACTTCACTGTTGACGAGGACTATCTCCACCAAACTGTCCTCAGGCTCCCCTGAGTCATCCTTTTGACTGGTTCTCACCCTTGGGCTCTCCCCTTGCTTCACTTAATCTACTTTTAGCAAGAATCCTGTTGAGTCCCTTTAGTGAAAACACCCCACCCCTGATATCTGATGAAATTCCCCATCACCTCCCTTGGAATCAATCCTTGTTAAGCTCCCCCAATATCTCCTTGCCCCGGCCTACCTGCAGCCAAGATCCTGTCAAGTACGTTTAGCCAGAATCTCCCTTTCCCCCGACGTTTCCTCTTAGTAATTTTTCATCCTCTAACCCCTACCCTGCCCCTGGGCTGTTAATCCCCACTTGTTTTTGTTCAGATTTAAGCTCTCCCCGACTGCAGTAGTCTTCTCAGTAAAGTCTGCCTTACCTTTCTTTAAAACGTGAACCATTTTTCTTGAACACCATTCAAGAGAATCTTCGGGGATGTTTGTTAAAATTCAGATTCTCCAGGGTTCGAAACTTCAGAGATGCTGATAGCACAGGTCTTTGTGGGACCCACAGATAATCATTTAATAAGGACCCCAGGTGACTCTGCTACAGCTAATTTAACTTTACACTTGGAAAAAATACTGCCGCATAGATGAATTCATGCAAATAGAGCTCTACCATTAGAGGAGTAGAGCTTAATGATGGTCAGATGCTGTTGTCATATTTACTTAGGACAACACACGCACATATGGCCTCTAGACTCCCGTGCAAGTCTCCAATTCAATTTGCTTTTGTAGACACAGACACAATCTGCCCTGCGATTGGGTAAGCACCCATCTGGCAGAGAGAAAATGTGGAGGCTGGAAAATGAAAGGTAAAGATGTTTCTCTGTCAGCAAGGCTGCCTGAAATAACGCTCAGCTAAGGAAAGTCCTGTAAGACTGAGCATTTGTGATTCTTTCAGGGTGAATTGGAATGGATGGCCTCATTGAAACAATACCTGATGTCAAATTATTAACCGTACCCCCCGCCCCTTTCTAAGTTTAATTAGCTAAATCTTTTTCTGGTACAAACAAGGTCAACTATCTGAAGGGAAGCTCAATAAATACACCCAATTACAGACTTTACAGAACTAAGATTTTAGAAACAGACAGAATTTTCTTCCAGATGTTTTGGATTTCCTAGGGTGGCATGTTCAAAATGCTAATAGACAACAAAAACAACAGGGAATCCACTTCTTTTTGGGTATCCTTTCTTTAACTTTTATGTAGCTCAACAGGTCCTTCTCAGTATATTCCTGCCTCAGGGAGTCTGTCCCCAGGTTCTGCTCTCTGAGTTCACTGTCCTGAATGTCCTCATTCAGGAAGGCAGGGGTCAAATCTGACTAGTCTCAATCAACAAATAAAGAAATCTCATCAATTTTATTATTAATGTTACTTTTTTTTCCTAATTACTCACAGCTAATGACCAGCCAGCCAAATAGTTTGCTATAACTTAAAAAAAATAAAAAATAATAAAAAAAAACCAATTCCAACCAAGTATCTGATAAACTTCTACTTTCATCTCACACTCACCTAGGAGGCCAGAAATATTTGAACTAAAATAGCTACAACCTTCTTTTTAAGTATCTTTTCTAAAAGAGATGGGCTCTATTAGAAACTGAAGGTCAGTTGAAAAGAACAAGACAGAGATACAGAATATTGTCATGCTGATTTCATAAAAATACAGGCTTGCATTGTGTTTGGAACGATGTTTATTGTTGAAAAAAAATGTATTTGGTCCTCAAAATTAGCAATGTCTTTGCACACATCCATCTATAGGAAATGGTTTTCATTATATTTCACTGGCTTCTTTCAAGGCATGTATATGTCCTCAGTTTACTGGATGGCACAAATGGCACCCATTGAATGAAGTACTTCCAGAAAAAGACATGTGATGATATAATTTTAAAAGTATCAGGTGACAAATTCTGGGCATAAGGAGGTCTAACTTTATTTTAAAGTGCTTACTTATTTCATTTTATTAATATGCCTAATATGGGTTAAGTTCTTTTAAAAATTCTTTCCAACCTAGATTCTTAATCAGAATAAAAAAATAAAATCTCATGGACTTTGAAATATACATACTACTTAGAATGAGCAAAAACTGATCAAGGAAATCTATGAATATGTACGCCCATAAACATGGGTTTTATAAACATACATTTCAACTTTCTATACTTTACTGGAGCAGTGAAGAATTGAGTCATGCCCAAGTGGGAAAGAGTGTAGATGCTGAAGCATTGCATGGCTGTCCTGGTACAGAAAAATTATTTAAAATATGCTACACATCTCATGGACTTTGAAATATACATACTACTTAGAATGAGCAAAAACTGATCAAGGAAATCTATGAATATGTACGCCCATAAACATGGGTTTTATAAACATACATTTCAACTTTCTATACTTTACTGGAGCAGTGAAGAATTGAGTCATGCCCAAGTGGGAAAGAGTGTAGATGCTGAAGCATTGCATGGCTGTCCTGGTACAGAAAAATTATTTAAAATATACTACACATTGTTCTCAGTGTGTGTGTGTGTGTGTGTGTGTGTGTGTGTGTGTGTGTGTACTTAAAATTTAGGATTACCTGACACTTTTCTGGATTATAAAAGGAAGGAATGCTAACAGCTTGAGAAAGGATTGGCACCTCGTTTGAGTCTAGGACAGGACTTTGACCACAAATGTAGATGTCTTCCCATTTAAGGCCACTTAAGAATGCAGGAGCTTGGATAGGAGAGACATTCCTCTGCATGAACCGCCAGCTTTCCCACTCTGATGGCCTGGGTGAAGCATTCTCACACATCCTCATGGCCCCCGGTGGTTGTGAGCTCAGTCTCCTGAGCTTCCTGCTTCCTAAAGGCACAACTTCAATGGTATTTCCTCTTGGAGCTCCAGGTTATTGTCCATTGAAGCTTCTTTGCCAGAGTGCCCCACTGTATAACTTTTCTTAGGCTATTGTGGCCCATGTTCCAGATACAATTAAGGGTCTTGAGGTGGGGTGATCATTCTTGGTTATCCTCGTGGGCTCAAAGTGCTATCACATGCACCCTTATAAGAAGGAGGTAGAGGCAAATTTGATAAGTAGAGAAGAGTAAAAGACACCCAGAGGAGAAGGCAGTGTGAAAACAGAGACAAAAATTGGAGTGATACAGCTACAAGCCAAGGAAGGCTGGCAGCCACCAGAAGCTAAAAAGGGCAATAAACAGATTGTCCTATAGAGACTCTGGTAGGAGTCTGAGCTTGCTGACACCTTGATTTTGAACCTGGGAAAGTATAAATGTATGTTGTTTTAAACTGAGTTTGTGGTAGTTTGTTACAGTAGCCATATGAAACTAACACAGGTTTTGGTATTAACAAGTGGAGTACTGCCGCAACAAATACCTAAAAATGTGGAAGTAGCCTTGGAATTGGTAAGGAGCAAAGCTGAAAGAATTTGGAGCAGCATGATACAAAAAATCTTCTCTGACTTTAACAGATTGTTGGAAGAAATATGGAAGTCTCAGGATGAAGTGGACAGCATAGCAGGGAACCCCATATATTAACATTAGATACAGCATCATAAACAGAATTTAGTAGAAATGTGAATATTAAAGGTGCTTTGGTGAGAGATAAGAAGGAAATGAGAAACTGCTGTGGGAAACTGGAGGAAAGGTAATTCTTGTTATATAGTGGCAAAAAATTTAGCCAAACTCTGGCCTATAGTTTCATAGAAGTCAGAATCCATAAGTGATGGCCTTAGGTACAAGCAAAGTGATGCAGGGGCATACTGGTTTCTCCTTGCTGCTTTTAGTAAATAGTGAGAATCAAGAGATAAATTGAATGAAGACTGTTAAAAAAAACCACCAAGGCTTGATGAATCGAAAATTTCTCAGTCTATCCAGGTTGCAGAAATGATTAAACTAGGAGATTCACTGTTGGATGGCCGGCTCTGAAGAGACAGGCAATGGTGTGGCTCATCATCTATAGGCTAATGCCTCCAAAAGATCAAAAGTTCAGAGCATTCCCTCATGCAGGATTTTAAGAGAATAGATAGGCACATGACTGCAGATGCACTTGATCATCTCAGCAGAAGCCAAGAATAGAGGATTTTCTAGCTAAGATCCTGGCTTAGTTGGAATGACACATCTATTCATTCAAGGCTACCAAGCTGCTCTACTGCTTGTTGCATATCATCCAGCAGATCCAGTAGAGACTGGATGTTTAACTGCAGCCACAAACTTAATATGTGACCTGAGCTGCCCATTATGAATTAGGCGTCGTCTGACCCACCAAGCCACAAAGTTGGGTGTGTAGAGCAGACTCCATCATGGAGTGGAACTGGTATCTGTGTGACGGGGCCAAGTCTATCTTACAGACACAAGTTACATGAAGAAGTGGCTCACATGCCCATGGACCCCAATCCTATCACATTGTCTTCTTTCTCCCATCCTGCACTTGCAGGCTCTTGGGGAGTTCTCTCTGCTCAGTTGACAGAGGGAGGGGAGACCCAGGTGTGTTGTATAGATTATTTAGCACCATAGGTATGCACCACTCAAAAACGGACAGCTAGAGCACTACAGCTTCTTGCTGGATGTGCACATAATTCTAATCCACAAAGGACTAAAAATGTGGTACATTTAGGATTGTATAATTTGCATTATCAACAGGTAGAGAACTTCTATATTTGAAGTGGATGTAAATGAAACCCAAATGTTCCCCTTATAATTTTACAAATTGCATGCTTGAGAATGTTTCCAAGGTTAGGGCCTTCATATGTTCAAACCCTGTCTTTCTTCAACAACTTACACACTTGCTGGAGACCTTGGGATACACTCATAACAGCCTTGGCCTTGCAACATTTTTCATATTGTTGGGTGAGTCCAAACAATGGGTAAGCAGTAATATTATTGGAAATCATTCTTTCATCAAGGTGGCTAACAATGACACCATTCTACATGGAGGTAACTGCTCCCCACATAAAAATATTCCACTAAATTAAACTAAATATTTCTATAGCACAACTTTCATTTTTACAGGTCCTTAAAATACTTGCCCATGGCCATTCTAAAGACCACTAAACAAAAAAAGAATATGTGAAGGCATATTTGTTTCAGTGGAAATAATTAGTAGTCCTTAGCAATGGTGGTTACAATATTTTACTTTTTCATAGTAAAACAAATATGAGAAAATGGGTCTAGGATTCCTCCCGAGGTCTCAGAAGGCCCTCCTTAAAAGTGAGAAGCCCTAAATATTAATCTCCATTAGCTTTATGGTATATCTACCTCTGTTTCATAGAAGATGTGTATTATATACTTAAAAAGAAAATTAATTGCCTAGAACTAATAGAACAATTTTCTAAGCAATGTATGCAGCATATACAACCTTCTTGGAGACACTTGAGAGAAGGTCACTCACAGGAAACTACTTCTGGTGAAGAAAGAGAAGATAGTTTTAGAAGAGAGAAAGAGGATGCAAATCATAATTTTCAAGCATTTAAAAATAAATCTCTATCTGTTTATATCTATCATCTATCTATCTATCTATCTATCTATCATCTATCTATCAT
>NW_005371023.1:653978-682730 GCF_000412655.1 Myotis brandtii | reverse complement strand
AGTCCGCAGGCCGACGCTCTATCCACTGAGCCAAACCGGTTCGGCAGTATATTATATAAATTTGATACTGTTTTGTAAGCTTCTATGATTTATTTTTCCTTTCTTTTGAGATGTAGAATTATTTAAATAGTCCTTAGGGATATTATAATTTTAGACTCATTTATAAATGTTACTTTTTAAAGGTGGGTTGTTTTTTTTTTTTGGAGGGGTGGGGGGTGATGCCTCACTAGTGACAATGCCCCTGAATAGCAAAAGAGTATCATGTATTTTTATAAAAACAAACTTTGAGAGAAGAATAATTTTTAAATTTCACAAAATATAATGATGCATCACTTCCATTAGCATTCAAAGGTCTTGAGCTTGCTGCGGCTTTTCCTACAGCAATGAGCTTTCCCCCTCTGTGGTTCACGTGGGAAGTCAACCCTGTCTTTCAAGCCGGATGTCCCCTGTTGGCAATTAATCAATGGAGTCTTCCCGCAACATCACTTAACTCGTCTCCTGATGCCCTGCATGAGTCATAGCCCCGGAAGGGAGCATCAGCACACCTCACTAATGGGATCAAATGGCTTAAACGGTGGTGCAACCCCAAGATGGCTTCTAATTGCATTTAGAATTTGTTATGCTCAATCTAGAACAGGGTCCTCCAAATATCCGTGCATGCGCGATCACTTGCCTTTTTCTGCCTCCTGTTTCCTTTGGCATTGTTGCAGTGGTTCTCAACCTTCCTAATGCCGCGACCCTTTAATACAGTTCCTCATGTTGTGGTGACCCCCAATTTCATTGTTACAAATTGAACATAATTAAAGCATAGTGATTAATCACAAAAACAATATGTAATTATATATGTGTTTTCCGATGGTCTTAGGTGACCCCTGTGAAAGGGTCGTTCGACCCCCAAAGGGGTCGCGACCCACAGGTTGAGAATCGCTGGTTTATGGAGAGAATTTGTGAGGTCCACTTTTCTATTGCTCACTCCCACCCCAATGTTTCTGGACTTTGAAGTTCAAATTTGATTTTTGAACCACAGTAATCTAGCGATAGGCAGTCTCAAGCCCTGTGCCTAATTTAATTCCGGTGAGAACTAGGAAATCCAGGTGGGCCAGTGCCTTATGTTCTTACTGTTGTTGAACTGCACAATGCCATAGTTTGAAGCAACCAACAATTAGACCTGCCAGAGTCCATTTTGGGTGAGGTGCTCTCCAAGAAAATAGCCAGGACGAGCAGGATCAATCTCTCTCTATGGGTCAAAGCTAACAAACGAAATAACAACCGTGGCCATCCACTGGAATCAAGTGGCATTTATTTCAAGAGTGGTGTTAGCAATTGAAATTCGTTGCATAAACTGTAAGGAATGTAAGTATCAGCATAAAAATTCAGAAAACAGCACAGCAGTTTCAGACACCTAGTTCCTAAGCAAGCTTTCCTGTGTGGTTTACTATGAAGGCCGGTAAAACTGGCCTCCTCGCCTGGTGCCTGCCAGCTCACTTATTGGCACGTGCCAGTCAATCATAAACTGATGGTGAAACGCAGGAAAGAGATGTTATTTGATTTTGGCACAAGCTGATGACTTCAAGTCCCAGTTATCCAAGTGTTTTATATTTGTAAAATAACACCATAAGTACTTACCCCTTTCTCTTCCTACACACCCCACATACCACACACACACACACACACCCACACACACACACACACACCCACACACACACACACACACGTTATTTGAGAATATAATGTAATTTATATATGAAAAGTACCTTTTCTTAATGTGTGTACCACTTTTAACCTCTGCAACATAATAATGTTTCAGACTCTGTGGGGAGGGGAAAATATTCAATTAGTAGACTTTTGTAAATACTCAGCTTGAAAGATGCAGATTTAATGGAATTTGTTTTTGTACTTTCCCCTTCTCTGCCACGCATGTATCTCACTGGAATGAAACCCAAGATAGTAAATGAAATTACCAGGATCCATTTCCTGAATAAGAATATACAGAATTGCAAACCCCATCGTATCAAAAAGAGTAACGCGGCATTGCTTGTTTCTAGGACTTGTCTCAAAGTTGCAAAGTATGTAAAGCTTTGATAAAATGTTGCATGTTGTCATATCAATGCAAAATTATTTTTATCTGACTTGAAAAGCATGAAGTGATCGATTGAAGACCCCTCATTTTTATTCACCCCATGGACAGAATTTGTTTTGTTCACCTCATGGACAGAATTTGAAAGTCAATGGACATAAAGAATGTAAGCAAATACAAAGTTAAGTTTCACTCATTATGTCCAGTGACAAAGGAACTTAATGTTTAAAAATGCCCTGGAATGGTAAAGATCATTTTCCATAAAATGTGAGTGAAAATGCCTTCATGAGAAGTCCCATCATAAAACCGTTCTAGTGAGGTAGGTAGACCTTAGAGATGCACATGTTCATATTTCTTTTAGGACATCTATAACAAAATGAGCTCTGATGGATATTTGTTTAATGACACTATTTGTTTAATGTCACTACATTTAGAGTCTCTATCAAACTATTTAAAATATAGTAATTTTATTGTCATAGTAATAGCTAAAATTGTTGATAATTGCTATATGCCTTATGTCACTCTTTTGTAGCTATTTAATCCTTTAAAAAAATCTGAGGAAGTATTATTAACTTCTTATATTATGAATTTGAGGAAATTAAGGCATGGAGTTATTAGTTTGTGCTTCCTTCTTCCCCAAATATACAAACATTAAGATTGCTTTTAGCTTTTAATGGCTTTGTACTGAGATATCTATAATAATAAAAGGGTAATATGCTAATTAGACTGGACGTCTTCTGGACATCATTCCGGACATCCTTCCTGACAAAGCTGGGCTGGAGGGAAGCCAGCCGTGTCCCGAGTGCCTGCTGGTGACCAGAGGAGGGAAGCAGCCTGGGTCCCAGGTGCCGGAGGGAAGCCAGTGCAGGCAGCCAGGGGAAGGAAGGCCTACTCTTGGAAGAATTTTCATGCATCAGGCCTCTAGTAGAATTATATAAACCCACTTCCCCTTCAGAATGTCCAATTATTTTTTTTTGGAATGCAATACTAAAGTACAGGTTTCTTTTACCAGGTCAATTTGAGGCATGTGCATTATACATCAGTACTAGATACTCAAGGCAAATAAACTTCAGCACATAATTTCTCCCCTCCTCTTCCTCAAATTCCCACTTCCCTTTGCTGGTGTACAGATTTTCTGTGCATATACCTGCCAATCTCCTATTTATTAAGACCTGCTTCAGTGGTCATCTAGGTAAGAAGGCTCTCCTTCAGATGGTCCACCAAGCTCAGGTGATATTTTATTCTTTTGCTGCCATTGTTTGATACACACACACACACACACTCACAGACATACACACATGTGCTTTGCTCTCCTAACAAACTTTGAGATTCTGTAGACCAGCTACGAAATGTTAGTCTGTATTTCATTTCTAGGACCAACACTCTGAGGGAGATATACACCCAATGTATGTTTGTTGAATGAGTAAATAAATAACTCAATTCAAAGTGTATAATACTTTGAGAAAGGTAGAAGGTTGCTCTCTCCATGAAAGTTCACAAACACAATAAAATATGTTACTCTATACTAGTATTTATATACAAGGAAAGGTTAACCCTCTCTTTCCCTCTTTCCACATCCAAAGAGTGATGTTCTGTGAGTTCAGATTTCAGGACATTGTTTACCCCAAGCCTAGCTTTCTGTAATGCTCTATTCACGCTCCATTCACAGCTCTACTGTTGCTGGTTTCCTCTCAGTCTGAATATCTGCCATTAAAGAAGGCTACAAGCTTCATTATAGAAATGAAGAGAGGTGTGTGTGTGTGTGTGTGTGTGTGTGTGTGTGTGTGTGTGTGATAAAGATGGCCAATATCCATAGCTCTAAATTAACATCTCACCAGAGAACAAAATTGTCATTAGTTTGGAAATCTCATTGTTTAACTTCAAATTCTTTATACTTCCAAAAAGTTATTTTTCTGTGCTGTAAATTCAGTGTCAGGTAAGAAAAACTTGGTGACATTTTAAAACCAATAACTTTCAACAATAATATTTTGCCAGCTTCTTAGGAATATATTAGAACAATATACAATTTCTATTCTTTTATTCTTACTGGCTCTTTAAATTTTTTTGTGTGTTTTTTTTAAGTATGCTGACAGGTGATTAGTCAAACTGAGAAGCCACTGCTCTCCTTGCTTAATCTAAATGATAAGTGATTGCTTTGTTTTGAAGGCATTTTAAACAAATACTTGAGTCAATTTCTGAAATGTATACTATAATGTGTCGTAATATATTGTCTCAACACATTAAATATGTATATACATATATTTTTGCACATATGCAATGCTTCTTCACACTAAAGAACTCACTATTTTTTTTGTTTATCCCAAATATATGCCCCATTAAAATTGAAAAGTGTTAGCAGCAAGAAATATGCTGCAATTTGATGATATGTCTACTATTTTAAACCTAATTGTTTTGCAAAAATATATAAAATATGGTCAATAAATTTAGAACCAAATGTTGACAGAAGGACAAAGGTAAATTCATCTATTGTTTCCAAGTTTTGAAACAGGCGCCCTGGGAATCCCAGGGGGTCAACTAATGGGGTGCTGAGTTTTATGCACTCTTCTGTGGGTATTTTCCTG
Organism: Myotis brandtii; assembly: GCF_000412655.1. Taxonomy (NCBI): domain Eukaryota; kingdom Metazoa; phylum Chordata; class Mammalia; order Chiroptera; family Vespertilionidae; genus Myotis; species Myotis brandtii. The sequence goes on along the minus strand of NW_005371023.1, from coordinate 678,071 downwards.
CGTGTGTGTGATTTACTTGACAAGAGGCCTTCATACTTTTCCGTATTTTCAAAGATATTCATGGCCCCAACACCAATAGGAACCACAGACGCACAGTTGTATGCTTTAAAATTTTCTTTTATTAATGCCAGATCCATGGGGAGTAATATCACTGGTGACAGAACTAATCTGCAAAACACTGTCCTACTAATATTAGCTGTCCATTGTTGGAATGTTCCTGTAGTAAGCATGAGGCGAAACCTGGAATATGAACTAGTCAGTGGTCGGCAAACTCATTAGTCAACAGAGCCAAATATCAACAGCACTTCTTCAAAATAGACTCGCCCAGGCCGAAAACCGTCTTCTGCGCATGGGCCACGAAGTTTCAATCACACTGTATGCGCACCCGCACGTGGTATTTTGTGGAAGAGCCACACTCAAGGGGCCAAAGAGTCGCATGTGGCTCGCAAGCCACAGTTTGCCGACCACGGAACTAGGTTACAACTCTGAAATTATTTCATAGCTGTATTGGTACAAATAAGTGAATATGTTTATGGGCACAGAGTAGAACATAATCAAGTTCATTAATTCAGTTATTTTTAAGGCACATTCTGTAGTTATTAATTAACTTTATGACATTTCTCATGCAGTCAGATCTTTATTTTGACATGAGACTTTATTTTTCCAGTTATTGTGATCTTTGCCTTGACTATCTTCTTTAACTTTATTTTTATTGTTGACACTATTACAGATGTCCCCATTTTCCCTACGTTGCCCATCTCCACTCAGCCCCCGCCATACCCCCCTTTTCCTTCTGGCCATCACCACACTGTTGTCTGTGTCTATGGGTTTTGGATATATGTTCTTTGGCTAATCCCTTCACCTTCTTTCATCCAGTCCTCCCTCCCCCTCCATCAGTCTGTTCCATGTTTCCATTCCTCTGTTTTTATTTTGTTCATTGGTTTATTTTGTTCTTTAAATTCTACATATAAGTGAGATCACAGGTATTTGTCTGTCTCTGACTGGCTTATTTTACTTAGCATAATAGTCTCCAGGTCCATCATGCTGTTGCAAAAGGTAAGATTTCCTCTTCGTGGCTGCATAATATTCCATTATGTCAATAGTAGAGGCCCAGTGAAGGAAATCCGTGTATGGTTAGGGTCCCTAGGCCTTACCGGTGGTCAGGGCCAACCTGTGGGGCCGCTCTCATCAGGGCCCATTGGGTCCAGCAGCACCTCCACTGCCGCCTGCTGCCAGTGCCCAGTGGCTGACGCCTGCCATGTTCCATGACGCCCCCTGGTGGTCAGCGCACATCTAATTCCCAATTGGTCAAACTCCCGCCCATGGGGACAATTTGTATATTAGCCTTTTGTTAGATAGGATAGCACAGCTTTTTTAGCCACTCTTGACTATCTTATTGCCTTACTCTAATCATGTTAGTTCATTTCACATTTTCATTATAAAGTAACACCAACTTTAGTTTAGTTTAGTTTAGTTTAGTTTAGTTTAGTTTACATTATATCTACATGGTTTTTCCCTAAAACAATTACAGTTATGTTCCAAATCCATTTATCTATTTCATATGCATTTAGTAACTTCTCTAATGTGTCAATATGTTAAAATGCCACCCCTAGACTCACTAGTTCTTCAGGGGTTTAAACTGAACATGTAACACCAGTTGTGATGTTAACAGGAGAGAAGCATTATTTTTTTTAAATCCTTTCCTGAGGATATGTTTTTGAGAGAGAGAGAGAGAGAGAGAGAGAGAGAGAGAGAGAGAGAGAGAAACATCAATTGGTTTCCTCCCATATGTACCCTGACCAGGAATTGAACCCACAACCTCTTGGTGGACAGGACGACACTCCAACCACCTGGCCCACCCAGCCAGGGTGAGAAGCATTATCCTTTATGTCATGTTCCCAACAGCGGAAAGAAATATGGAGAAAGCTTCTTTCAGAAGAATTCTCTTTAGTCATGTGGCCGGAAAGTATCTCTCCTCTGTGAATTTCCGTTTCATAAATAACATCTCACAAAACTATTGAAAGGGTAAAATGTGAAAATATGTCTAAAGCAGGGTCACACGCCATACATTTCTGTACAAATCTTAAAATATTATCTTTACATTTATATTTATCTGAGAATCTGACTCCTTCAAAGGATGCGTTGTCTCTGTTTGGGGCTCTGTTTCGGATGACTTCACCCTGGAGGAAACAGCTTGCCTGAGGCCTGACATGTAGGCCTGCTGCATGGCAAGCTCCCTCTGCTCATTTTTGGCAGGTGGTGCTGATTTATTGAGCTATTTGATTTATTTAATGTACCATGCCTTTGACTGCATAGACTCCATAGCCGTCACTCCAAATGCAAACAAACACATCATATGCTCCTTAATTACTCCCATCCCCGTGTTATCCATCACTGCCAATATCAGTGGGACACGTGATTCATGCTAAAATTAAGGTCAGCAAACTAGGGTTTGAGGATTGAAGAGCAGCAAATCTCTTAATATTCCTTAACTTCAGGTTTCAATTCTAAAACTAGTTCTCAGGAAAATGATATCCAGTGACTTCTTGCTCAAGATAAAAAATAAAATAAAACAAAAGATAGGATAATTGGGCAAAGGAAGAAAAGAAAAAGAAAAGAGGAAAGTGTTGTTGAGAGAACTGAGGAAATGAAAAAAAATAAAATTGATAACATTGTAGCTTTTAAGGGTACCCATCCTGACTGAAGGAAGAAAGTGATGTTACACACACTTACTTGTAAAAGTCCCAATTTGCCAGCCTTTAATCCCAAATTACTGTGTTTCAAGTTCTTCAGTCTTAGTCCACTTCCTCCACCTCTTTTGTCTGATCCCTTATCTAGTCTCCATCTTCGTTTTGTTAATCCTAACTCTCCTTAAGCTTAGTGATGCTTTACACATGCGCTCTGGTAACACAAGTGTGATCTCTCAATGGTCTACTTTTGCAGGAAGCTTCCTGCCATTTTGATCCTTTCCCACACTTACAGAAAATATTCAAACTGAAGGATTTCCATTAGTTGTTTTAGAGAAAGGAAATGCAACCAATTTGTTGTCAAATCTCTTATCAGAGCTATAGACTATGAATTCTGCCCTAGATTTGTGAATGAATCCTATATAATAAAAGCCTAATATGCTAAGTGTCCAACCGTTTGACTGTTTGACCAGTCACTATGATGCGCACTGACCACCACTGACAGACACTCAGACCAGTAGGTTAGCTTGCTGCTGGGGTCTGGCCCATCAGGACGGGGCGAGATGGGCCAGACATACCCTAGAGACCTCCTACGGTCCCTTCCAGGCCCTGATCATGCACCGGTGGGGTCCCTCAGCCTGGCCTGTGCCCTCTTGCAATCCAGGACCCCTTGGGGAATGTCAGAGAGCTGGTTTTGGCCTGATCCTCCCCACCTGCCAGGCTGAGGGACTCAAATCCATGCACTGGGCCTCTAGTATAATATAATATAATTAATATAATATAATAAATATAATATAATATATAATAGGATTTAATCAGCCTCCTATGGAAAAAAATCATTTTTCCCTGGCCGGTGTGGCTTAGTTGGTTAGGTTTAGTTCTGTGCACCAAGAGGTTGCAGGTTGGATTCCTGGTCAGGACACATGCCAGGGCTGTAGACTTGACCCCCAGAAGGGGGCGTGCAGGAAACAGCCAATCAATGCTATGCTCTCACATCAATGTTTCTCTCTTCTCCTTTCCTCTATTTCTAAAGAAGAATCAATGAACTATTCTTTTAAAAAAATCATTTTATAGCCAAATCATTCTGGGGAATCCTTTCTTAGAAATCCTATCAAAGACTCCAACAATCCAGCCATGAATAAAGGAGCTTCTTTAACTGTGTGAACTCCCTGCTTGGAAAACATGTTTGAGCATGGATCCATTTTCTTAGTCATGTTCATTAACATCTAGAACTTAAGAAGGGTTTAAGTGATCACCAGGGTCTCTCCCAACTCTAATGTTCTGCAGGTCCTGCTCCAGGGAGGCCCACTCTCTCCACTCTGGCTTGTGTTGGCTGCAGTAAACATAAATCAGTTTGAGTGAGCAAACACTCAGATCAGACAGGGCCTAGGCCCTATACCAGAGTTTATCTGCACTATAATTTATGTGTATTCCCTGGTTTCGTTAGCATTGAGGAGAATCTTCCCGTCTCTACCACCTAGAGAAAAACCAGAAGCTGAAGAGGGACATTACACAGCCTGGAGGGCAAAAGGTGAGGTGTGGCGAACAGCAGGAGATTTGAGGAAGACATCCTGGAGGTGGGGGCTGGAGAGTGAAGCTCCAACAGAGAATAGCAGAACACCCTGATCTGTGAAAGCAGGTGATGCCAATAATAATAATAATAATAATAATAACTAATAATCATTAGAATATTTTGCAATATACAGAGTATTTCTTCATAGATTATTCTTTAATCTTGGCAACACAAAAGTTGTGAAATAGATATTACTTTTATCCCCATTTTGCAGATAAGAAAACAGGCTCAGTTGGGAATTTTGCTTCCTAAGTCTAAGAGCCTGTAACTGGGGATAACTAGATTAGATGTTAGGGCTCTTTCGCCATCCCAATGACAGTGGTATCCAAGGACTCATAACCTACTCTTTTAAATAAGTTTCCATCCAAAGTCCGCATTAATTTGTGCAATTGAATTAACTTCACTCTAGCCCGTTGCATGCCTGATAACAGATACTCTCTCTAGTAGAATAATGATTAAGAACATGATACTAGAACTGATTGCTTGGGATTGACCCCCAACTTCTCACACTAGTTGTGTGAGGTGTGGGGGCTAATTGTGTGAAGATTTTTTTTTTCTCTGTAATTCTTTCTTTTTTATTTTTTTTTATTTTTAGTTTTTTATTATTCTTTTTTTAAAAAATATTATAATAAGTATTACAAAGGGTATTACATATGTGTCCTTTTTTTCCCCGCCCTTGACAATCCCCTGCCCTCCCTTACCCCCCAGTGTCTTATGTCCATTAGTTATGCTTATATGCATGCATACAAGTCCTTCGGTTGATCTCTTACTCCCCTCCCTTCTGCCCCCCAACCCTCTCTGGCCTTCCCACTGCAGTTTGACAATCAGTTTGAGGCAGCTCTGCCTCTGTATCTATTATTGTTCAAAAGTTTGTAATGGTCTTTATTATCCATGAATGAGTGAGATCATGTGGTATTTTTCCTTCATTGACTGGCTTATTTCACTTAGCATAATGCTCTCCAGTTCCATCCATGCCGTTGCAAATGGTAAGAGTTCCTTCTTTTTTACAGCAGCATAGTATTCCATCGTGTAGATGTACCACAGTTTTCTAATCCATTCATCTACTGATGGGCACTTAGGCTGTTTCCAAATCTTAGCTATGGTGAATTGTGCTGCTATGAACATATGGGTGCACATATCCTTTCTGATTGGTGTTTCTGGTTTCTTGGGATATATTCCTAGAAGTGGGATCACAGGGTCAAATGGGAGTTCCATTTCCAGCTTTTTGAGGAAACTCCATACTGTCTTCCATAGTGGCTGCACCAGTCTGCATTCCCACCAGCAGTGCACAAGTGTTCCTTTTTCTCCACATCCTCTCCAGCACTTGTCGTTTGTTGATTTGTTGATGATAGCCAGTCTGACAGGTGTGAGATGGTACCTCATTGTTGTTTTGATTTGCATCTCTCGGATGATTAGTGACTTTGAGCATGTTTTCATATGTCTCTTGGCTTTCTGAATGTCCTCTTTTGAAAGGTGTCTATTTAGATCCTTTGCCCATTTTTTGATTGGATTGTTTATCTTCTTTTTGTTAAGTTGTATGAGTTCCCTATAAATTTTGGAGATTAGGCCCTTATCAGATATAATGTTGGCAAATATGTTCTCCCATGTAGTGGGCTTTCTTGTTGTTTTGTTGATGGTTTCTTTTGCTGTGCAGAAACTTTTTATTTTGATGTAGTCCCATTTGTTCATTTTCTCTTTAGTTTCAACTGCCCTAGGAGCTGTATCAGTGAAGAAATTGCTTTGGCATATGTCTGAGATTTTGTTGCCTTTGAATTCTTCTAGAATTTTTATGGTTTCCTGTCGTACATTTAAGTCCTTTATCCATTTTGAGTTTATTTTTGTGTATGGTGTAAGTTGGTGGTCTAGTTTCATTTTCTTGCATATATCTGTCCAATTTTCCCAACACCATTTATTGAAGAGACTATCTTGGCTCCATTGTATGTTCTTGCCTCCTTTGTCAAATATTAATTGAGCATATTGGTTCGGGCTAATTTCTGGACTCTCTATTCTATTCCACTGATCTATATATCTGTTCTTGTGCCAGTACCAGGCAGTTTTGAGAACAGTGGCTTTGTAATACAGCTTGATATCTGGCATTGAGATCCCACCTACTTTGTTCTTTCTCAGGATCGCTGCAGCTATTCGGGGTCTTTTTTTATTCCAGATGAATTTTTGGAGAGTTCGTTCTAGATCTTTGAAGTAGGCCATTGGTATTTTAATGGGAAGTGCGTTGAATTTATAGATTGCTTTGGGTAGTATGGACATTTTAATGATTTTGCCAGCCTTTAATCCCAAATTACTGTGTTTCAAGTTCTTCAGTCTTAGTCCACTTCCTCCACCTCTTTTGTCTGATCCCTTATCTAGTCTCCATCTTCGTTTTGTTAATCCTAACTCTCCTTAAGCTTAGTGATGCTTTACACATGCGCTCTGGTAACACAAGTGTGATCTCTCAATGGTCTACTTTTGCAGGAAGCTTCCTGCCATTTTGATCCTTTCCCACACTTACAGAAAATATTCAAACTGAAGGATTTCCATTAGTTGTTTTAGAGAAAGGAAATGCAACCAATTTGTTGTCAAATCTCTTATCAGAGCTATAGACTATGAATTCTGCCCTAGATTTGTGAATGAATCCTATATAATAAAAGCCTAATATGCTAAGTGTCCAACCGTTTGACTGTTTGACCAGTCACTATGATGCGCACTGACCACCACTGACAGACACTCAGACCAGTAGGTTAGCTTGCTGCTGGGGTCCGGTCCATCAGGACGGGGCGAGATGGGCCAGACATACCCTAGAGACCTCCCACGGTCCTTTCCAGGCCCTGATCATGCACCGGTGGGGTCCCTCAGCCTGGCCTGTGCCCTCTTGCAATCCGGGACCCCTTGGGGAATGTCAGAGTTTATAATACTTGTCTTTTTTTAATATCTTGTTTTTATATACTTAATCTATATAATAAATCTACACTAATAAAAGAGAAACATGCAAATTGACCGTCCCTCCACTATGCCCACCAGCCAATCAGAGCAATATGCAAATTAGCCCAACAAAGATGGCGGTTAATTTGCATACACCAGCACGGAGCGAAGACTGAAGACAGTGTAGAAGGAAGCCAAGAGCTGCAGAAGGGAGCCAAGCAGCGGAGAAGGGAATGGAGCCGAGGCAGCGGAGATGGGAGGGAGCGAAGGTGGAGATGGGAAGGAGCAAGGCAACGGAGAAGGGAGCAAAGCCCACCTCGGCAGGCTTCACTCCCTTCTCTGCTTTGCCAGAGGCTTTAGGCCTGGGCCAGGGAGGAGCCAGCCAGCGATCTTCTGCGGAGGCGGCGGAGGCGGGGAGCTGGGGGTACCCCCGCCCAGGCCTAAAGCCTCGGCCAGAGGCTTTAGGCTTGGGCCGGGGAGGAGTCAGCCAGTGATCCTTGATGGCCACAGTGACTTGGAGCTGAGAGTGCCCTGGCCCAGGGCTAATGACTCGCCAGAGGCGTTAGGCCTGGGCAGGGGCCAAACCAGCAATTGGTGTGAACTACAGAGGAAACACCTTTTCTGACTGCTGATTGGTTAAGCTCCCTGTATGCCACTGGTAATATTCTTAGTAACTTGGGTAATAAGAGTCCAAAAAGTGATCTAGGGTTTTTTTTACCACACTCCTGGAGAAAAAAAGGAAGGTCTGCTGCTGGAGGGTTAAGAAATGTCATATCCTGTCCTAGCCAGTTTGGCTCAGTGGATAATGCCTCGGCCTGCCCAACGCAGATTCTGGGTTCAATTCTGACCAAGGGCATGTACCTAGGTTGCAGGTTCCTCCCTGGCTCCGGCCCAGGTCAGGGCTCATGCAGGAGGCAACCAATCAAAGTGTTCCTCTCACTTTGATGTTTCTCTCTGTCTTTCCCTTTCTCTTCCACATTCTCTAAAAATCAATGGAAACATATCCCCAGGTGAGGATAAAGAAAGAAAGAAATGTCATATCCTATGAAAGACACTTCTTGAAAATGCCTAAAGAAAGTCAGCAGAGGCTTTAGGCCTGGGCCAGGGAGGAGCCAGCCAAGGATTGTTGATGGCGGCAGAGGCGGGGAACCAGGGTGGAGCCAGCCAGCAATTGTTGACTTGCAGTGGCTGCAACAGTGCGGTGATGGGGCTGGTGCCTTCCCCTGATCAGCCCGTTCGACTCCCACAAAGGGTGGCCAGACTGTGGCTTAGGCCCACTCCCCAAGGGAGCAGGGAGCAGGTAGTAGGACATCCCCTAGGGCTCCCAGTATGTGATAGGGGGCAAGCTGGGCTGAGGGAACCCCCTCCCCAGTGCACAAATTTTTGTGCACCGGGCCCCTAGTATAATATAAATAATAAATGGTACATGTAAAAAATGCATATGCCTATCTCATATATATTTAAATGATAATGATATACAATTCATTCAATTGCATGTAGTCATGTACAATTTAAAATTCATACAATGTTGACTATGCTCACTAACTTAGGACAGAATACTATTTTTGTGCTACTGTGAAGAAGATAGAACTTCTCAGTTGATACATAACCCTAACACTGATAGATAAATTCATGCCTAGTAACAATGGCAATTGCTGCACTAAAATTTTCTGGGCTTCATTGCTAGGTTGATACCCTAGAAATCAATATTTAAGAAATCATTGTAATTGTCCAGAGGTCTGGAGTGTCATCAGATTGTATTTCCACAATCAGCCACTTCAGCCTCTTACATAGTTAATCTCCTAAAATAGTGCTTTTTAAATTTTAATGTCTAGTCAATTATATTGTCCTAGAGGCCCGGTACACAAAATTCTTGCACTGGGGGCGGGGGTGGGGGGGAGAGGTGGCGTCAGCCCGGCCTGCACCCTCTTGCAGTTCTGGAGCCCTCGGGGGATGTCCAATTGACGACTTAGACCCGCTCCCCTCGGGAAGCGGGCCTAAGCCTGCAGTTGGACATCCTTAGCGCTGCCGCAGAGGTGAGAGAGGCTCCCACCACCGCCGCTGTGCTGGCCAGCCATGAGCCTGGCTTCTGGCTGAGCGGGACTCCCTGTCTTGGAGCACACTGACCACCAGGGGGCAGCTCCTGTGCTGAGCATCTGCCCCATGGTGGTCACTGTGTGTCATAGCGACCAGTTGTTCTGCCATTTAGTCAATTTGCATATTAGCCTTTTATTATATAGGATAGCACTTCTCTTGCTTAAAGTGATACATTTTGTGTGTGCTTTTTAAAATTCTAAAACATGCCTCTGATTTTTTATTTTGAAAGTATTCAGAGGACACCAGTTCTTCAAGTGAAAATTGTTGCTTCGAGAACATGGATGATTTATCAGGTACGGAATTTTGGGTTTTTTTTTTTTGCAGAATGTCTGATGAGGTGAGATTCTTTCCTAACAACATCATACAGATTAGTATCAAGAGCCTGAACAATACCATTGAAATCAAGGACATTCCTCAGAAAAGCAATCAATTGTTATGGAATAGATAATGTGTTTCTTGCAAAGCAAGAGAATAACTATCATGTGAATGTTATTAATCTTCCTTGAAATCATTTTAACATTCAATGTGCTGTGTTAAACTATTTTTTTCTTTTTAAGGGAACACAAAAAGTGTACTGATTTATTGTCAAATTACAGGCAGCTGTATGGCTCAATCAAGGGCATTAAATTAACTATTTTCCAATAAGTCAGGCTAATAGCTTGCACCGTGAAGTATAAATATGTCTTAAAGTTGCCTTTTGTATTGTAAAAGGAACTGACTCTATTTAGTAGCCAAAATCAGAAATTCCTATACGTGTATATGTGTGTGTATAATTTTTATCAATTAATTTATGCCTGGGACAAATATTTTTAAAAAGGAAAACATTTTAAAGAGATTCATGTTAAGCAATGAAAACATGCTTTTCTTCAATGCTATCCGATTCTGTCATTTACTCGTGATAATTTTAATTTAGTGGCAGAGATTCTTGCAAGAATATTGTTATTGTGCTATTGCTGCTATAAATCACTTTGGTTGTAATAATCCCAGCTTTCATGGGCACTTTTAAATTATCTTTATTCAGGGATATCATCTGTAAATTGATCTAAAATAATATTTATTCATCATATATACTTAATATAAGAGCAGTCATGTACTTTTTAACAAGTTAAAATCTTATCTTCTGAATTATACTTTTCCTCTGATTTTACTAAACTATATTTGTATTTAACAACTGCCAACAAATTGCCATGATTCACTCAACTCTTGTTTTTTTTATTCACTTAGTATGATCTTGCACAGAATTCACTGTATTTGACAATTCTTTACATTTTGAGGGCTTGGTTTCATTTTGATTTATCAGCACACATTAAGGATAGTGATAGATTGTGCATATTCATCATTTCTTACAACTGACTCTTTTATGAGAGTGGGAAAAGTATGCCATTACAGTAACTAACCATTTATTTCAAATGTGGGTTTAGTTATTTCCTCAGCAAATATTTTTAAACATTGTGTTGAGCTCTTGGTATAAAAAGTGATGAAAACATGTCTCCTGCCCTAAAGAGTTCCTAGTCATGGGATAAACATCTCTATGGAAATTTTAAGTAAGCATGGTAAGTATTACAGTAGAAGGTTACAAGGTTCCCAACTCTGTATGTAAAATGAATTTCCCAACTCTATCTGCAGTCGTCAATGAGCGAGTCGCATGCTGAAGTTTGTTTGGCTTGTATCAGAATTATGCCTCACAAGCCAGTGCCGGAAACCAGGGAGGGGAACAACATACCTGGTGACGATGAGGCTTATAAAGTATAAGCTATAAAGCTGTGTACATTCATCATCAAGTGCACTGCCTAATAAGTGGTATTGATGAGTATTTATTGAATGGTAAAGTGAAAGATTCAATGGAATTATAGTGACTTAAACATAAACGGTACATGGCTGACTAAAGAATGCCAGGCAACAATCGGATGTTTTGAAGTGTTTGTTTCAAGAACTACCTGATACTAATGAAGCTATATCACAGAGGACATAGGTTATCACTACTACATTTCAGTGCTTAATTTTTTTTTATTTCAATCTGGGACATTAGTATGTTGAGACATTTCACAATGGATGCATTTCTCTTGAAATACTAATCAAACCAAACAACCAACCAATTAGGTAAGGAAAATTATGTTATAGCTCTTGAAACATATTACTGTTTCACTTCAGTCTGTTTCTATACTGTGTCAACTGTAACAACTTAGTTGATCAATTTTATAGATAGATCAGGGCTATGAGAGAGGATGAGTTGCTCCAAACTTTCTAAAAGAGTTAAGTCAGTGAACCAAAGTACTAGGGCTGATGGATCGTGCTGCTTATAGGAAGAAGTAACTGGTTCTAGGCTTCCTAGAGGGCTAAGAAGACCAACATCACCATGTCTGTACTTTCATTCTTCACTTCTCAGTGTGCCATGCACTTGCAAAGCTGTATATGAGAGAAGGTCATAGTAGACAAGGAATGGAAATTTAAACTGAGATTAGGGGATATTCTGGCTATCATTCTAAGGGTACAGCTCTGTCTTTGAGAGATGTTTAACCAAATGAATGCAACATAGGTTTCGCTTTAGGGTAGAAAATAGATTTTCCTGAGACAAAGGAAACATGGAGAAGCTATGCACATAGTCAGGAGATTACTGTGGCTTTTATCAAGTTGGGGAAAGGGAACACTTATGAGAAGTAATTGACTGCCAATCGAGTCATTGGGTAATATTAATTAAACTTGATACTTGACAGGATATAATGTCAGAAATAGGAGGACTCAAGATGATACCTCAAATTTCTGCCCTGACTATCTAGATGTCTATCTGACTCTAAACATATGAGAAATGAAGTTTGGGGAGAAATATTAGTATAATTTGGGACATGTTTCTTAGATGAATATGAGATATGCACAGGGAACTATCGAATAGATGGCAGGGTGGTGGTTCAAGGACAAGGTCAAGGGTGGAGATACACATTTGAGAATATTTTGCATATAAATTGCATGTAAAATGACTTATTGCCTATATGCCTCACAAAGTCATTGGTTACACATGTGATATGTTCATTTACATGATGTATTTCATAAATTAAGCTAAATACTGCAAAGTTCTACTTTGCAAACATTTTAAAACAAAAGTAAGCAACCCAGGATTCTGTACATGTGTTCATCAGGCCTGTAACAAGAAAACAAAAACAAAAACAAAAAAATAGTTTGTAATTGGCTGGCAGAGTTACTAGCATACAGGAGGCCATGCAAAAATAAAAATATATTAGTGGATATTTGAAATTACTTGGATGTAAATGTATTTGCCGTCAATATATATATAAAAGCCTAAGTGGTCTACTGGTTGACTGGCCAACTGGCTGGTAGCTATGATGCGCAATGACCATCAGTGCGCAGACGTTCAACACAGCAACTTTGATGAGCTGAAGAGCAACAGCAACTTTGTAGAGTGCCCTCTTGTGCTCCAGGACCCCACAGGGGATGTCAGACTGCTGGCTTCAGCCTGATCCCCGCAGGCCAGGCCAAGGGATCCCACCTGCCAGAGGGACCCCACTCACTCCGCAGATGCCCTTCAAGCCCCAGCGCCACCCCAGGTGTGGTCGGCCGGAGAGGGACCATGGGAAGTTGGCTCCAGGGTGTGTCCGGCCCTTCTTGCCCAGTCCTGCCCTGCTGGCCACCTTCTAATTAATTTACTTTCAATGTGCATGAATCTGTACACTGGGCCTCTAGTATTTAAATAATATGGAATTCCATTTTCTTAATCTCTACAAGTGTATTATTAATTGGATTTAATTAACTGAATTGAATTACACTGTCTTCTATTTTTCTTTTTTAGATTTTTAAACTACATGTCTGAATGTATTAGCGTCAAGTTTTGTCCTTTGCATGCAATGGACAGATTGCCAACTATGATTTAGAAGCCTTTAATGAGACACTCTACAAGAATTCAGGGCTCCACACACAGAGGCAAGATAGACTGCCATTAATTCAGGAGACATTTTAGGTTTATATTGCACCCACACAATCCAAATATGCTGGACCTGCAAAAAATAAAGGGGGAGAGGGTAGGAGACAACCTTACAGCAGTTATATTTTTTATCTTGCACATGGGATACCAAATGCATATGTTCTTGTTTCTCAGTGCCATTCTTATTTGTTGCGGCCCGTATTGTTTAGATTCCATCAGGGTTAAAGCATTAGCAGTTTTCAAAAATTCATAATTTTAACTTCACCCTCCCCATGATCAATAAAGAACCATTATTTGTTTCTTAAACTTACACATTGTTTTGAATTTGAAATATATATATATATATATATATTTAATATATATGTATACATACATTATATGTATATGAACATTATGCTATTTTTCTTAAGGTGGGTATATCAGAATTTATTTGGTCATTCTCTTACTGAATAACATTTAGGCATTTCACATTTTTCCTAATTAAAGGCATGTACTAGTTTAAGTCTATATATTTACTTAAGCATGCACTTTGCCATGCCTCATAAACATTAATTTGAGGTATTCTTATTTACTTTATAATATAAACTAGAGGCCTGGTGCACAAAATTCGTGCACTCGGGGTGGGGGGGGGTCCCTCAGCTCAGCCTGCGCTAATTAATGTAATCACTAGAAATATACATATGTATTATATAGGGTTATGTATTATGTATACATGTGAGAGATACTGGCATTTGTTTAACAACCATCACTGGCTTACATCCTAGATAAATGATAATCCAAATCTTTCACCCTGCCTCCTTCCCTAGCATCATCATGGGAGAAGATTTTCCCTTATTTACTAATTGCTGACCAATCTTTAGGACCTCCATACATGGTGTTTCTTCTACCCGCAATGCATTTGCTTGTTTCTTATATCCCGCATCTTAATTACTCTTTAGTTTTCTGCTTAAATTAAATATCAAAGAGTATGAATCTGATTTGTTATTTGAATTAGTTCCACCTCCAGATCACTTTTCTTTCCCATAGTTTCTTTCTGCTTCATTTGTCACTGAGCATTCAAATTCTAGTACAGTATCCAGAAGTTAGGGCTAGGTGAATATCTGCTGAACTGATGGACAGATGAAAGAGTGAATGAATGAATTACTGGTAGTAGGAGACTATTTCATTTATTGCTAAATAAATCTCAAAATACATATAACCAATCATAAAACACTTCAAAATTTAATGTAGTTACAAGGTTTTACTTCATTTTTTAGGTCAGTCAATAAATTAAATAATTAGGAAACCTCCAGATGAAACACAATTTAAACAAGTAATAACTAGCTCAATGATAGAGAACTCTTTCAATTCATCATGTCATTGATTTATTTATTGACATTGAACCATATTTAAAAATCAGGAGAATAATATTTTACTATTAGAAAACCTACCACACAATGAAAATGTTCAATCACTTTAATAAGCATTTTTCAAACATAGTATAAGAAAAATATTGTTTTCATAGCAATATTAGAATTTCCAAGTAATTGTAACTGCAATAAAAAATTGATTGCTAATGAATTCTGTTTTGAGATCTAAGTAATGTGCAATGTATATTTTACAAATAATTTTTAGACAGAAGACTTTTTAATGTTAACAACTGACAACTTTCTTCTGAAACATATGTAATTTTAAATTATTTTAATTATTTTTTCTCCTAAAGATTTTTCTGAAGATGTGGTGGGCCTTTACTATTAATATATTGGGCTAGTAAAGGGTATGTTTCTACGGTTGCAACTTATTACAAAAAACAGCCAACTAGAGTAGTCTGAATGATTATTGTTCATTAGAAACATAACTAATTTATCCATGAATGTCACCATAACAGTTACATTTGAAACCTAAAGAATTTGGAGGTTATTCAGTTCATAATTCTGAGACATCACTAGTTTTTCTCTCCTCTCCCTCTTTCTCTCCTCTTCAGTTCTGCCCGTCATTTAAAAGAAGCACCATTGTGGGTTTGAACAGAATGGTGTTGCTTTCCTTCCATGAATAATAGTTACTTTCCAGTAACCTTTAGGAATATCCTGTTTACTGCCCTTTTTGTGGGTGCTCAGATTCCAGCTCAACTTTACCGGAAATACACGTTAACTTTTCACGACAAGGTCCAGGTTGTTCTGAGAATGTCTCTCCCCTGGTTCTGATTGACACCAGCGGGCTGTGGAGGATGACAAATTGTCAGACAACAGATCAATCTGTTTTCTCCATTAAGTAATGAGGAATGAAAGGGCAGCGGCATGGGGCGGGGGTGCTTTCTGCAATGGCCTGACGGCTTACCGAAGATGTTTGTAAATCAAGCACATTAGCGGTCGGGGGACACTTATATATGCAGTGGTGTGCGCATTTGAGTGATGAGAATCAAATACGCCGCCGATACTTTCAACAATAAAACCACAAAAAAAATATGATGAGAAGAAAGGTATTGAACAAGCTGTGAATGTAAAACGTACTATCCTCTGGGAATAGTAAGAATATGCTGAGGAGAGAGGTGGAGGGTATTAAATAAAACAGACTGAAATATAGATGTTTGAAGATTAAGAAACTGCATTAATTATTAAGTGCTTTTTAAAAATGACAATGAGGATTCCTATGGAAAGATTGAATTACAAAATATTTGTCTTGGGGCCCATTTCATGGAAGCTGTGCCTGGGATATTTTAGGTAATATGTATTTTATCTAATTTGTCAACTCAGAATTCCAAATAAAGGGAAAATTTATGGTTTTAAAGGAAATTATAGGTATTTTCCACTATTTTCCTAGACTCAGCAAACACAGGATTTATGTGCCACCTTTTGGTTACATGATGTGCTGGATATAAAACACGCAGCAGGAAAGCTTGAGATTTAGAATGAAAACATGCAAATGCCATGATTATTAGGTAACCTTTGAACCCGCCTTCCAAAACAGGTATATATCACTGTAGGAATGATTTTGTTTCAAAGTGGACACCGTGTAGGTACTGATTGAGTTTAATTAAAAAGAGAAAATTTTATAAGGACACAAGGATCATCTCAAACTATCTAAGGAACAGGACACAACTGAGCCATAGAGACTGATTTTTCGCCTGAGACCCAGGAAAATAAATCAATTTCTGAAATCCTTTCCCTTTCCCTCTCTCTCTCTCTCTCTCTCTCTCTCTCTCTCTTTCTCTCTTTTCCTTTCCATTATGTATGTTGTACAAACCCCTCTGTTCTCTTCATTCAGACCACATACTGCTTTCTCTATAGGTACTCTCAATATTTTACTTTTTAAACAAAAGATCTTTCCTCTCTGAATGTGTAGCCACATAGAAAGAATTATTGAGTCTTTTTTCCAAATCTCCAGACCATCTTTGACTAACACAACTTATGTCAGATGCCCAAACCTGGACCAACCAGTTATGGCAAAAAAAAAAAAGGTGAAAAGCCCAGTATTACGAGTGTGCCTATGACTGTGTAGACAAAGGGAGAGGCTGTTCCCAGAAATTGTGAGGCAATTGCTCCCAAAAGGGGCTGTATGACAGCTGAAACAATGCATTTCTAACGTAATGTTTTTTGAAAAATTCCAGTGAAAGAATAACTATATATGGAAACTTATAGCCCATAGACTTTCATTGCAAGATTGTTTATGCCTCTGGAAAAAATAATCTCCCCTAAAACAAATACAAACCTTTATTTTCATCAGATATTTACAAGGACATATTTTACTAATTGCAAATGACTGAAACGCAGTCCATAAGGAACCCCTGTCTTAAAGGTTTACGGATGCCTTTAAGACATTTGGGAATGAGCAAGTCAGTCTGCACTAATCACAACCTGGTTAAAAAACACACCACAAAAGCAACAATTAGAAAGTTCATCATAAGAGACAAGGTGTATTGAATTATTTGCTAAGTGAAAAGGGTTTATAGAACATAGGTAATAAACTATATGATGAAATAAATCTCTGACCTAGAAATTATATAATTACAATTTTAGTATGTTAAGTTCAAATGAAATAAATGAGGACATCAACAAAAATTCAAAGTCAAATCTCATTGATAATTTGATCTTTAGTTTCCTGACTTTTTAAAAATAAACACCTTAGAATTAAGTTCATATTAGAGGTCATCTAGTCCAATTTTTACACTTCTCATTTTTGTCTGTTATCTTTCTCTCTATCCCTATGCTCAAATTTCTCCATGACTGCATCAAATACCAGGATTCCCAGATACTCTACTTACTCATTTCACATTTGGACATCCTCCAAACTTAACCAACACTTATCTCATGTTAGAAAAAAATTAATAGACTCAGAGTATTGCAAGATAGAACTATGGGAAAACATAGCAGTGGAATCCAATTTGAATTTGGGGAAAGAAACAACAGATCCTAAATTAAATTTAATCTGTATCTAGATAGATATTTGAAGGACAAGAAGATATTAGCCTGATGGGCAAGCCAGGAAAGAATGTTCCATGCAGAAGAACTAGTCCTGAAACAGAGAAAGCATGCTTAATACAAGGAGTAAAGTATGGGGAGGAGTAAATATTATAGAAAATAGAGTCCTAGTTGGTTTGCCTCAGTGGATAGAGCATCAGTCTGCAGACTGAAGGATACTAGGTTTGATTCCTATCAAGCCCCATGCCTGGGTTGCTGGCTTGATCCCCAGTAGGGGGCTTGCAAGAGGCAACCGATCAATGATTCTCTCTCATCGTTAATGTTTCTATCTCTCTCTCCCTCTCCTTTCTTCTTTGAGATCAACAAATAAATCTATATATATAAAAGCCCAAGTGACCCTTACAATGGTTGACTGGTTGCTATGATACTCATTGACCACCAGGGGGAAGATGCTCATTGACCACCAGGGGGAAGATGCCCTGGTGGTCAGTGCGCTCCCACAGCTAACCTCCTGCAGCCGGCCCAGATAGGCCCCAATCAGGACTGGACGAGACGGCCCCGAATGGCCCCAATCACCAGCCAGGCCAAGGACCCCCCATCCGTGCACGAATTCATGCACCGGGCCTATAGAAAGAAGTTTGGAATGATTCTGGAAAGAATTAAAACAAACAGAACTGAAGAGATAAATAGTCCAGCTGATGAAAAGTCATATAAAAGGTGGTAGCCAAACATGACTTCATTTTAAGGCCAATCAGCAGTCATTGAAGGACATTCAATAGAAAATGTATTTGCATAAGAACAAAGAATTTTCTGAAAATATTAGTGGACATTTTTTATACCAGCAGGGTGTTACGGAGTTGTTTTAGATGGGCAAAGAGCTTGTGCCCACCCACAATAATTTAAACATACATATCGAAAACCTACTGTCAGAAGTACAGATATTTTATTTAATACTATTTTGCCAGGATGCAATTTTACTTTTGTTATCTTTATCTTTCCTGGTAAGAACACTGAGTTAGGGAGTGGCAAATGTGTAGCTCAGGGTTACACAGCTCTCAAGTGGCCGGGCAGGAAATAAAACTGAAATCTTTAACTCCAAAATCTAGACCTTTCTCTTATCTACTGCCATGCTTCTAGCCACATGTGAGGAGAAGCTGAATCATTTAACCCAAGGGTAATTGATTCAAATTTCAAATTCAAGGGAATGAATATCAGTTTTATTAAGGCAGGATGACTTGCTTTTAGCAGCCAAAGATTTTTGCATTATGTTCAGTTTCATGGGCATGGATTTATAGCTATCGCCTGCTTTTTCTCTTCCGTTATAAAATTATTCCCACTTACCCTCCATAATGCCCATGCATTTTTATGGCTACAATCCACAAATTCTCCTTCTCTCTCTAACGATATATATTCTGGCAATCTTCGAGGCCTTTCTCACACATTCTAGTTCTGGGACCCACTGGTTTTATTGGATTACTCCAACAGTGACATTATACTGTAGGCCTGTACATTAGGATGATGTATCAGAGTAATTCTAATGCAGTTATTCTAGCATGATTTAGGTTGTAATCCTAAAACATTATCTAGGTGTAACACTAAAGCAATCTCTGAGGACATTTTTGTTCATTGCCGTCAGGGCAAGGAAAGTCCTATTTCATGCATGATTATTAAAGAGGTAGCAGCCCTTTTAGTTTGGCAAAGCTCATGGTTTTAATTGGTAAAAGCTACACATGGTCTAAAGCTTGCATTATCCAGAGTGAAGAGAAACAAAAGAAAAGGAAGCAAAGAACACAAACTTGGCCTAGAACTGAGCAGTGTCTTGATGAGACTGGGAAAAATTCTAGCAACTGTATAACAGAGCTACCAATTACTGTCCTGATGTATAGAAGAGACCATACATTTTGAAGGGATTTCTGCACCGTTAAAGGATGTAAACACAGGCACTTTTATAAAACACAGTTCAGAGAAAATAATGTCAGGCTCTTATAAGTGACTCAACATGCTAGTAAAGCAAATGAAAATCCTAGTGTAGCGGTATTTGCTTGTATTAAGATGGAAACACCTACAGTGCCCAGATTTGAGTACTTACAGTTTTATCTTGGTGGAATTTATTTTATCATAATTCAACCAGAGATGAGTAAAATACAAGGCAGAGAGCAGCTTCTGTTCCGTATTCTAATACTTCTGGGTTTATCCAGCAATCAAGTTGTTGTTTTCCTTTATTATTGCGGCCCAGATCCGGGCTGAAGACCTGTCTGCAGAGCCATGGTCCCCACAGTCGAAGTCTGAGAACTCCCAGGCACATAGAGAACCTCCAGAGTAGTTTTCCCGATCTTTTTGTTATAACAGTTTTCAAATACTAAGAAGAGTTTAAAGAATAGTAGTGTAGCTATTCCTATATACCCCCAATAGATTGAACATCAGAATTTGTATGTTTGCTTTACCTCTATGTGTGTACACATACACAAAACTATAGTTATTCTTGTGGCTGAACTATTTGTAAAGAATTTGCTGATATAACTACACTATGGCCCTAAGTATATCAGCATGCATGTGCTAAGAAAAAGGACTTTCTTCCATATAATATTATGTAGGATATATAATTACAACTAAGAAAATTAACAACAGTTACATACTATAAGCCAATATGTGTACAATATTCAAAATTTCTCAATTGCCTTTGATTTATTTTCCAAACCAGAATTCAAGCAAGATGCACATATTACCTTTTTTCGTTAATAATTTTCATTTTTTAGAACAGTTTTAGGTTCACAGCAAAATTAAACAGAAAGTAGAGTCTCCGACATACTATGTATTTTTAAAAAATTTTCTCTTAATCGCTTTTAATGTAAAACATAACCTTCTTTTTTTCCCCTAATGACATTGCCTTTTGAAGAAAACAAGGTGTCATAGAATGCCCCACAGTCTAGATATGTCTAGTGGTGCCAGGTAATACATGATTCTATTCATCTTATTTTCTGTAAACAGGAAAATAGCTCTACAGCCTTGATTACATTCAAGTTAAACTGTTTTTTAATAACAGCACTTTTTTCATGGAAACACTCCATATCGGTGTCACATCAGAGTCCCATATGTCAGCTTGTCACGATATTAGTGATGTTAAGTTGGATCACTTGTTTAAAGTATAACTGTAGGTTTTCTCATTTTACACATCTGATTTTCCCTGTGATTTCTCAGGTGATACTGTGACACTGTGGGAATATCTTTTCCCCCAAGAATTTTTTAATCTAATGGTTTTCAATGCACTCCTGAATCATGCCTGAAACAATGGTGGGAATTGCAAGTTATTTATTAATAATTCTATCGTTCTTTTAAAATTTATTAGTTGACATTACTCTTTCCTGATACTTTGTCATATTTAAATCTAAATCATTCAATTGTTTCTTTGAAAAATATATTGAAGAATTTGTTACCACAATAGGGTGAGATGAGCGCTCATTTTCATTTTTACAATACTAATTTGGGGGGTGGGGGGTACTTACTTTTTTGTAAAATTTAGTTTGGTTTTATAATAAATTGAGCTCACAAAAAATGTTGTAATTAAAAATCAAGGGATATTGAAAATTAATTATTTCTTGCAATTTGAAATATTATTTAATTACTTAGTTTGGGAATAAAAATCTACATTTTTTAGCACTTAATGGGCGCTGGCAAATTTGTAAATTAACAACTATCCTTGCAAGTAGAAACCACCATTTTGCAGAAGAGAAAGCATATAAGAAAATGTATGTGGTTAAACACATTGCCATGATTTATTCTTCGTTACCAAATACATTTCAGAGCCAAGATTAGAACGTACATATTTCTCCCTTCAGGAAAGCTTTGCTTTCTGTAGTATTCCTTAGTAGCTCTTTTGTACAGAGCCACGAGCTTCATACATTAATGTACATCAACCTTTCCAATGTACAAAACTGAGATGGACTTGCAACCTATTGAAAGAAAGTGGATTTGATTAGGGTTTTAAATTACATCCAAGGTTTTGTTTTCACTCAGGCATGGTGAGGCCAAGATTAGGACACTATTGTCATTGAAAAAGAGTTAGTTACTCACAGTTCCTAAGAAAGGGCATGCTGCCACAGCACTCAGGGCACATGGGGAGGTACCCATAAGGGTCCCTCTTCAGAAGGAGAAAGGAGAAAGCATGAACCAGAGGCTTTTTTGGGGTGTGGTCTTCACAGAAAGAAGTGGGCAAAGCAGGGTAAGCAAGCAGAGCAGGATTAGGGTTGGATAGTTTGAATAATTCCAGTGGGCTCTGGAATATATGAGTACCCAGCTCTGGGTTGTTCTAAGGCAGAAGGATAGTGTACTGGGACTACAGGAACCTGATAAAAGGAGGCAGATGGGGAGTGGGTATGGCATTAGTTAGTAGAAGGGCTCTACTCCCTCCCTTTCAAACACAAGCTGCCCCCTTTGTGAACTCTTTGTGACTTTCCCTCTAAGGATGTTTTGCAGGATTGGTTGGTTACATTTAAAAGACATGCTTACTGGCAAGTTGTTTGTTATCTCTAGGAATTAGCTATCCCTGAGAGGGGCAGTCCCTCCCTGAGTCTGCAAAGCCCCAAGGCCTCAAGACATCATAAAACACAACAAACTGAAAACAATTAACAATGAACATTGTTCAAAAGTTAAGAAACTGTATATGAATGGGTTAGATTTCTCTATAGGATTGTTTAATATTGTCAGATTCTACACTATGCTAACACTTCAACATAGCTAATGCAAACTTATACATCAAGCATCATCTAGAAGTATTAAATCCCATTTTATATCAGGTGATTTCTCTATATCAGGAACTGCATTTTGTTTTTGATCAACACAGAAGTATAAAATACATCAACATAGAAGTATATTAGAAAAATCTTGCCAATAATATAACCATAATTTTATTTTTAGGGAAACCTAAATATTAGCTACATGAAACCATCAGCAATTTTATTGTAGTTCATTGTGCTGTTTATTAGCATATGGGTTCTCAATGTTTCAATACTTTCATTAGAAAAGATTAATGGTTGTATATTTACTCAATGCATACTTTGTGTGTCATATAAACATCTATAATAATAAAAGCGTAATATAGAAGTCCTTCCAGACGACCTTCCGGATGAAGCCAGGGCTGCGAGGGAAGCCCGTGTCCCGGGTGCCAGAGGGAAGCTGGTGCTGACAGCCGGGGAGAAGGAAGGCCTACTCTTGTGCGAATTTCGTGCATTGGGCCTCTAGTTTAGTATATTTTGTAATATTGTCATGATAAAGAGAGAACATTTGCTCCAAAAAAGTAAAAACAAAAAATTATTAAACTTTCACTACCAATGTGTTTATTAATTTTAATAGCCATTCCATAATTGGCAGAGAGTGACAGTTCTACATTTATCAGATGTCAGTGGCAATGATGTAAGATTCACAAGATGGTAGGTGACTTCCATCTGGGCAGCACTGGAGCAGCTGCCAATGCGTGCAGTCCAGCAGAGGACACAGACAGCAGTGCTGAAAAGCAGCAGTCTGCCCCTCATTTTGTTGGACAAACAAAATATTTTTGGCTCCACCAACAAGTCAATGGAACTAAAATAAATCTATGGAAATCAAGCTAGTTTCTGTAAATGCTTATAACTTTATTTTTAAAACCTAGGATATTAGTATAGAAGTGATTAAAAAAATCACTTTTCTGATATTTAAATGTGACTGTTTACTGGATCTATGATAAGCAACTGTGCTTGCTTTCCGAGATGCATAACTATAAAAGGTGGTTGAATACTGGCTAACATTGAAATTTCTACATACCTATCTTGCCATTAACTTTAATTTGTTTTCCTAATGGCAAGATTGGTATGTAGAAATTTCAATGTTAACCAGTATTCAACCACCAACTGGGGTGGTGTATTTTCACAACCAAAACTAGAAGACAACTAGCTTAGTTAAGAGAGGCATAGAACCCTAACTGGTAAATGATGGACAGTGAAAGTAAGTAGAAATGGCACCCAACAAAACAACTTTTTAAAATATTAGGTAATTAATAAATGATGAGGCCCTTGGAACTATATTTTCCTGTGGATCTTGTTTGTTCAAGGAACATGTTCCATTAAAATGGCATAATTAAGTCTAACTGTAACCAAAATATATAAATGATCTACAAATCCAATAGTCCCCCTTGTCTCTCTTCTCATCATGGCCTTGCAGAGTCTCAAGGAAAAAAATGAAATAGGTTGAGTTGGAGCTTAGTGGATTTGAATCTTATCCCTCACATGATATTATTCTTGTATTTTAGGCTAATCTTTTATTTCTTACTAGAGGCCCGGTGCATAAAATTTGAGCACAGTGGGGAGGGGGGGTCCCTTAGCCTGGCCTGCACTCTCTCCAATCCAGGACCCCTTGGGGGATGTCTGACTGCCGGTTTAGGCCCGATCCCCAGGATCGGGCCTAAACTGACAGTCGGACATCCCTCTCACAATCCGGGACCGCTGGCTCCTAACCACT
>NW_005371023.1:648122-653828 GCF_000412655.1 Myotis brandtii | reverse complement strand
GTCTAATTAGCATATTACTCTTTCATTAGTATAAATGAAAGGCTTCAGAAACTTTCTTGCACACTAATTTTCTATCTTATGGACAAAATTTGGGAAGCATTATAGGGCAAGCAAATGCATGGGCTTTGTAGCTAGCTAACCCTGCTCTTCCATTCTTCCACTTTATAATTATGTGGACTTAGGCAAAGTATTGAGTCTCTATGAGCCTCCATTTCCTATCCTAGTAATGGAGATAATGACCCCTACCTTTAAGATTGTACACAGTATTAAACATGTTTAAAATGTGTGGCATCCAGTAAAACTTGTTGAATGGCAATAGATTGTTTGAAACTATATCTGTCATTATTAATATTACTAGAGTCGGACATGAAATTCATGCACTTGGGGGGGAGGGTCTCTCAGCCTGGCCTGAGCCCTCTCGCAGTCCAGGACTCCTCACTCCTTACCACCAGCCTGCTCACTGCTCCTTACCTCTTGGCTCACTGCTCCTTAGTGCTGCTGAAGAGGCAGGAGAGGCTCCCGCCACTGCTACTGTGCTCACCAGCCATGAGCCCGGCTTCTGGCTGAGTGGCGCTCCCCCTGTGGGAGCACACTGACCAGCTGAATTGAGCGTCTGACCCCTGGTGGTCAGTGTAGGTCATAGCAACCGGTCATTCCCCCATTTAGTTGATTTGCATATTAGGGTTTTATTATATAAGATTACCCTTATATTTTTATCCAATGTATTACTTACATTTTTTCCTAAGCTTAGATACATAAAATATTTCACAGAACCTTGGAGACTATATAGTTTAGTGGTAACACTTTAGGCAACAGAATTTACAATATATAAAAGAAACAACAGAGTCATCCTTTGATTGAGGCAGACAAAGGGCCAGGATCTCCATCTGGTTAGCTTCATCCTCATTATGTACACAGAGAGCCCTGAAGCCATTCAGTAGAACCCAAGATATCTGAGTAATATATTTCAGAAAACCCTAGTCTAAAAGTTTTATTTTACAGATCTGAAAATTGAGTCAGAGATGGAATGTGATTAACCCTAAATCCTAAAATTTATTAAATATTAAAACTAATGTTATTTACCAATATTTCTAGCTTTCAGTTCAGGACACCTTCCTCATAGTGTCTCTCTACCATGGATTTGTATTCATATTTACCAGCAATATTTCATATACTACCTCTTTATGCTAATTGAAATATGCATTTAAACTGGACCTTCTTATTTCTTTTCATAAAAGTAATAGTTTAAGTACAGAGAAGTTAAGGTTTTGAACAAGAGATATAGCATACAACTATTCTATCTAGAAATGCCTCATTTAAATAATGTAACATCAATTGATGAAACCATATTGTTTTAATACAGAGACATGTGAATTAAAAGATATATGACAGGTGTACATCGCCCACTTTATTGATAGGAACTATATACAGGAATCATGAAACCAGAACAATCTCCCATAACATAAACTAATTTACCTCAATACTATATTACAAACCATATTCAAGGTCATTAAAAAAGTGAAACATGGTAGGGCAAGAAAGTGGAACCTTTGAAGTCATTGAGACATGTTCTTAAATCTGATTTCTTTTGCTTTTGGGGGATATGATGTGCTCCAGTTACTTCATTATTTTTAAGTATATTTTTATTGGTTTCAGAGAGGAAGGGAGGAGAGAGAGCGAAACATCAATGATGAGAGAGAATCATTGATAAGGTGTTTCCTGCACACGCCACACTGGGGATCAAGCCTGCAACCCAGGCTTGTGGGTTTATGTTTGAGCTTTAGGCTCTACTTCTGTAAAGTAGAGCAAGCATTACCTACACATCAGCTGTAATGTAAGAATTAATTGAGATTTTCCAACATTATAAAGTAGAATATGCACTAAATTATTATTTTCATTCATTGGCCACTGTAAAGGACTACATATTGGAAAATCTTGAAAGGAAAAGACATGATAAAGCTTACATGGCACTGGTCGAGTCACGTAAATAAAAGTCACTGGTATTTATGTAAATAAAAGCATATGTATATTCATATTTCTTTTAATATTTTTTCTTTTAATATTGAGTTTTACTCAAGTTAAGCCATTACTCATTCTCTTAAATATTTTTGCTGGCCTGTTTTTCATATCTTATAATGAATTAACTTTATGATGATATAAAAAGTAAGAAAACATGCTTAAGGCTATATCTTTATATACTTATTTGCATTTTATTATGAAGGTTTAAGACATACAAAAGAGTAGAGAGTCAGACAATGAATCCTCATATAACCTATAAATCAGATTTAAAAATTACCAAGATTTTGCCACATTTATTTAATACAAATGTTTTACCTATTTATTAATTTTTCTTTGATGGAATGTAAAAAGCAAATCCTCTACGCCATGCTCAGAACTACTTAAGTTTTCAACTTTAATAATATGAGTATTCTCTACATAGTCATAAAGACAATATCACACCTAACAATATTAATGCTTAATCCTTGTTTTCTTCTAGTTTTAAGTGAATAGAAAAAACAAATATTAGTTTATAGAGCATAAGATTTAATGTTAGCAGTCACCTTTTAAAATTATGTTTATGGAATTTAACATCATAAAAATATTAGACCGCATGATCATTTTCAGTGATAATTAAGGGTATGATTAATTTGATTCAGTGGTAAAGATTTAAGTCATGCTAATGCTCATCTTATTTTATATTTAGTATCATATAGATATGATTAGTGAAAAAAATCAATCAAGAGAATGTTGACTTAACAGTCCTAGATGGAGTTCTGACTTCAAAATACTTTGCTTTGGCCACATAATAGGTTTTCTTTCTTTTTTCTTTTTTAAATATATTTTATTGATTTTTTACATAGAGGAAGGTAGAGGGAGAGGGATAGAGAGTTAGAATCATCGATGAGAGAGAAACATCGAAGAGCCCACCATTGACCTCCTCACCCACTGGGAGACCCTGCAGCCTGCCTCCCTTTTCCTCCTACCCCAGCCCCTTATAGCACCATGGATACCTCACAGATACACATACAAATCCCCAGACCAAACTCAGCTTTAACCAAACGGCCACAGACAGCTGGCCCTTGCTGACCCCCCCATCCAAAGAGTGCTCACACTAGCAGAGCAGCCCCCCTTCAAGACTGTGAACCCTTGGGAAGCACCCTGCTCAGACCATGGTATCAGGCTTGACATCATTTGGGCAAAAAATGACAGGGTCCTTGACATTTCAAGCATTATGAGACTAGAGCAGTGATGGCAAACCTTTTGAGCTCAGCATGCCAGCATTTTGAGAAACCCTAACTTAACTCTGGTGCCGTGTCACATATAGAAATTTTTTGATATTTGCAACCATAGTAAAACAAAGATTTATATTTTTGATATTTATTTTATATATTTAAATGCCATTTAACAAAGAAAAATAAACCAAAAAAATGAGTTCGCGTGTCACCTCTGACACGCGTGACACAGGTTCGCCATCACTGGCCTAGGCAGTCAATGCGAGACCTCTTTGAACACTATAAACCACCACAAAGCATGTGACGCCCCAGGAGCCATTGCCTAGGCCCTACGCAGTCAACGCAAGTGATTGATGGTAACCTTCCAGGAAGCCGCTGGGAACTTTAATTCGGCCAGATGTCATGCCTCTGCCTTCCTGCCTCCAGGGAATAACACCCTCCTCTTCATTTTAGCCTTTTAGCCTCATCTCATTGTCATAGTCTAACCTGGAGCCATAGGGAAGGACATTCTGGAAATGCAATTCTTCCTTTTTCTAGGAAGGATTCTATTCTACAGTTATAATGTCATGGGCTCAAATGATTACTTTATATTCATCTAAGTGAAAATATTTTTGTGGCCCTAAGGTATGTAAACTATTCATAATAAAAACAAATACTAGTTATAAAACACACGATTTAGTAAGTCAACAGCCACCTTTGAAAAGTATGTTGATAGAATCTAACATGCCATAGAACTATTAGAATGCACAAATACTTTTAGTGATAATTAAGGGTATGATATTGAGTTGACAACACACACTTAGAGAACTTTGGTAGAGGAGACTTATTTTTCCCCCTCCTTTGGTTTATCTTATTGAATTTGTTTTGCTTCTGACAACTTCTTGGATGAATATATGGTAGAAAATAATCCAGATATGGGGATTATATATTAACTTCAATTTAAAAAAAAGTAGGTGACACAAGATCATGAAAATAGCATTGAAGTTATGAGACCTTCTTTGTCATTTAAGGGTCATCCAGTGACCTTAAGTTAGTCACTTAACCTCCCTAAGCTTTGATATGTTCATCTGTCAATTAAAGAGAATTCCAGATCTGCTTACTATCACCTGTTACAAAGGGTCGCTTTAGGAATAATATAAGCAATATGTGTTTATACTGTATCACACAGGTGTCAGAGAAATGAAAGATTCCCTTTCCAGTGTTGCAAGGAACAACAATGCATACATTTAAAAATTTCTCTGGCAATCAGCAATCAATCACATTGTCCAAGAACTGTTTCTAACATTCAAAAGGTTTCTATCCCCAGCCTCTGAAAGACTGGCTTCTGATTTTCTTTTAAACAACTTATTCATGTCAGGGATGTAAGAGGAGCAAGACTATCAGAATACCATCTTTATTCTTCCTTCACCAATGGCTTATCCTAAACAATATCAAAGGAAACACCTGCTTGGTCTCAGGCTAAGCATGAACAATCACTAACTCGTAATTTTAACATTCACTGAACAAATATATATTGAGTAATGAGTCTTACTAAGTGAGAAACAGACTGAGGAGGTAGTTAAACAGCATACAAAAACATATAAGCAGCGAATATACAATGCAGAGGAATACTCGGAAAAATCTAAGCTGGCATGAAGGAATGACCCAGTTCTTTCTACTGACGTCATCTGTGATGCTATGGACAAAGTCTTCTGTTTGGGGTCTGCCTTTGGTGGATGCAGCCACACTGCCATCCCTCCTGATGGGACGATTCTATGTCTTCTTCCCAGGGCGCCTTTCCCAGCTTCCTGGGAGAACTGCCCAGAGAAGCACATGGGCTCTATTCTCTCTCACTTCCTATTTCTAACTCTTTAGTCTCAGAGAAATTTCTTCCTACAG
Source organism: Myotis brandtii (assembly GCF_000412655.1). NCBI lineage: Eukaryota > Metazoa > Chordata > Mammalia > Chiroptera > Vespertilionidae > Myotis > Myotis brandtii. Next base: position 648,717 of record NW_005371023.1, on the reverse strand, counting down.
TTTCCTGTTACCTATAAAAGTATTTCTAAAAAATAATTTCAGTAATTGTAAGCTTTTATTTTAAAAAAAAAACCACAGTTTTTAACAATTTCTTCATTTTGCCCTAAAATTAACTGAATTAATCAAATAAACACCTAAGAATTTTTTTTTAAAAAATGGGAAATACTTAGCTACCCTCTTTGAATGGGGTTTAGGATGAGAGGATGAAAAAACACAGAGAATATAACACCTTGGTAAATTTTTCTACTATGTCTTCTGGAGTAGAAATTATGAAAGTGGGAGTTTCTGTTGAGGAATAGTATACAGATGATAAAAATTAAGGGGAAAGAGATAATTAATACTTTTATAATGGAATCATCAACACTTACAGATGAATTGAAAAAGAAGGGAGGCAGCAGAGAAGGAATCAATGTGAGAATATGATGGTTTCTTTTGGATGTGCTGAGTTTGGTTTTCCTTCTCTTGGAAAAGCCTAGAAAATATACACATCTCCATGAATATATCTCTTTGAGTAAATAAATTCACAACCACTTTTTGAGCCATGGTTCCTTTTCTATACTGGAATCATTTACGGAATGGAAAAGCTACAACCCAT
>NW_005371023.1:625621-648086 GCF_000412655.1 Myotis brandtii | reverse complement strand
TTCTACAGCCCACGGTGGTCTTAGGAGGTGTCAGAAATATTTTTGAGTACTCATTCCCAGGGCACAAGGTCTGGTCGCCTTTCACACTGTCACCAAATTCCCATCATGGGAGCTGGTGATTCTCAAATCTTTGATCTTGTTTCAGCTTTCAAGGGCTCAGAGACAAGGCACTTCTTAAATAATGCAGCTAGTGCAATCTCCTAGACAAATGGCAAATTAATCAGTCTCTAAATCCTTGTTTTTTGAAGACTTGTGCATTTTTTAAAGAAGACGGAGTAATTGTTTAGTGACTTGGTGCCATTGATTTTCATTATGGATGGTGTTGACTGGGTCTGTGTCAGGTCATCAGAGCGAGATAGCCTTTGCATAGCTAAATAAAATGGGAAAGCAAGTACTTCCTGTTTCATATTCACAAGAAGAAACTTTAATGCTTGAAGAAGCTCTGCATGACCTTCCTTTAAGAACAACTTTTGCCCTTTGCGTGATTTTCAGGAAATGAGAAAAATTGGCACAGGTATCAACAAGATATCTTGCCTTTAGTGGTGTCAAAGAATTCCCCACTTGGGATACTTAAAAACAAAAAGATGAGTTTAAAACAATATGAACAAGATGATTTAAAATATTCTATTGAAATCCAAAGTGAATTTCACTATGGTGAACATATTTAGAATAGAACAATCAAATCAAATGAACACTACTTGTTTCAGTTAACAGAGAAGAGATTTTCTTGTTTTCAAAAGTCCCATTTAAGTTAGGGTTCTCCTATTTTAAGGTTTAACCAAAAAAAAAAATCATCTACTGATCCTGAATTGTTTACAGTTAAAATGCCTCTTGTTAGTCCCAAGACAGCAATACTTTTCTATATTTTCTAGATGGGACTCTTACACATTGGCTTGGACATGAATTTGTTTTAAATTTATATTCAAAGTTCTCTCATCCTCTATTTTGCTGAGAGGTTGTTTAAACTGTGTTCACTGTTGATTCAGGTTTTTCTTTTAAACATAACCAATCTTATTTATTTGTTCCCCAATTCCTAATTTATTTAGCTTGTGTAGACTTTAGCTTTGAAGTTTCTGTAAATGAAGTGTTTTCAGAGGTTTCAATCTTTTTGAAATAAAATCTATAATTTTTGTGCTTTACAATGGCTGCTCCTTTCTTTACAAGAAATCACACAGTTGTCATATTGTGACAACTCATTGAATTACTCCAGAGAAAAGTGTGACTCTAAAAGGATTTTTGCCTTGATTTCTTTTTAGATATATGCCACAGCAGTTCCTTCTTTTAATAATAACTAAATGATTTGAGTCAGTGAGCTGTTACACAGCTCAGTAGAAAGAAAGGAGCTGTGCCTTGCTGGAATGAGGTGTTTGTGAGATTTGGCCTTTCTAATCTATGTGATAATTCCCTTCTAAATATAGTCATCAATAGCTATTAAATAAGTATATCAGTTAAAGACATTAAAAAACTCTAGCTAATGGCAAGCAAATCTTATTAGGTGGGATGTTACAATATTGCAGAAAACTGACAGGTAATTTAAGAGCCTGCAAAGGTTTTTGATTCATTGACCAAAGATGCCTTATATAGAGTTTAATCAAGACCTGTTTAGAAGACAGTTAACCATGCTTAATGCTATTTGTATTGTCCATATCATAATAAAACAATCGTCCCAAGGTATCAAATAATGGTCGTCATTTTCAGGCAGAGGAAGATGGGAGTTGATAGTATCGTTTGAATGTTGTTCTCCACAGAGGAAAACCAGCCTTGGGATTTCTACCTGAAATGCCTACTCGCCAGCATGTTCTAAGCAGTGTTAAATTTAAATGACAGGAGACCACTTGTATTTTTTCATTGATCAGTTACCATTTCAGGGGAGCTCTCAACTATGAGACCTCAGGCAGACATTTCCAGAGATGGGGGAAGGTAGATTCTAATTTGATTTGTTTTTAAGTTATTTTTGTGTATTTATATTTTACCTTATATTTAACATTGTAGCTCCTTTTGTCATCCTAGTTGTAAATTTTTGTCTGGCATAATATGAAAAAATAATTCATTAGGAGTACTCCCAGAAGTTCACATAGTAGTTATAATATCAAACACTTTATAACACAATCCCTATCTTCTTTATTATTGATAACAAACTGCAAATCTGCATTAGCTGAGAGAGAGAGAGAGAGAGAGAGAGAGAAATGGGGAAGGGAGGGGAAACGAAAGAAGAAATTGGAAAAATAATACAACAAATAAAAATTTGGGAGATCCACTTTGCATATCTTCTGCTTAGCAATATGCAAGCATAATAATTGGGTGATTAATGAATATATTAAGAATGGATTGACAACCTTAAAACCACATTGATAATTATGCAGTATATTGTCAAGTGGATTACTATCTCCAAGGTTCATTTGACTTTGGAATTTGTTAATGCTAGTATACCTGTCCCTTAAACAACTAACAGACAAGATGAAGAGAGGGTGCTCTCTTATCTATTGATAAATAAGTTCTATTTTATCGGGAATACATTAAAAGGAATATATAATGAAAATATTAACATCACTCATCACTTCACTTACACGATAAATGTTGCTAATTAATGATATGAATTATTTATTAGTAATTTATTGGTGTATAATTTAGAATAAATATTTCTATATATATTCTCTCTATATATAACATACATTATATGTATAACATATGTTCTATATTATAATTCTCTCTATATAATATTTATATTAATATTTAGAGGTCTTTCCTGGTTATATGGAGAAAATGGTGTTGGGTAGGGTAACTCAGAGACTTTGTAATAAAACAGAAACCAAAAGTATGTGTGTTTGAATCTTTCTGTATATGACAAAAAATTTACTGATTTAGCTGTTTCAACAATCAAGGGCATACTGAGGCCTAGATATCAGGAGTGAGGGCCAGGGAATAGGCATATTTAAGGGATCAAAGAAAGTATCAAACTAGTGGAGAAATCCTGAAGCTGAAGTATGCAAGATGAGTTCAAGAGCCCGAAATGTAAGAGTAATTGCCTGGTTAAATTGTGGGTGTTAATAGTTTTTGTAAGTCGCTATGACTTCAGGGCAGGGACAGATAGTCAGACTTTTCAGGGCCAGAGGCCAATTGTAGAGCTAGGAACTGGAGAACAAGAAGAGGTGGATAGTTGGAGATTCTGAGATCATGTAAAATGCCTTAAAGATACAATACATAGTACATATATTTACCAGAGAAAATATTACCATTTGAGTAGTGTCAACCTCTTCTTGTCTTCAGATAAGCCTACTCTTTCTACATATGGATATGAAAATTGGACAGTGAAATGGTAGGAAAAAAATGATTCTTTTGAAATCCGTGTTGGAGGAGAGCTCTCTGGCTATCTTGGATCACCAGAAATATAAACACGTGAGTTCTAGAGCAAAGTAAGTCTGAAACATCGCTGGAGGCAAAAATGACAAAACTGAAGCTGTCCTACTTCGGGCACATCATGAGAAGTCAGGGTTCTTTGGAAAAAACAGTAATGCTGGGGAAAATAGGAGGTAGCAGGTAAACGAGGAAGACCAAATATGAGACGGATTGACTCCATGTAGAAGCTGTAGACATGAGTTTCTAGAAGCTGAGCAAGGCTGTTGAAGACAGGACATGTGAACATCACTCATTCATAGGGTCTCTAGCAGTTGGCCAACTCAAGGACATATAACACTCTTTCTTATTAAATTTCAGTTATGTGCTGCTCTCTATTTTTAGACTATATGCTCTTTGAGGATAATGCTCATTAATCATATAATTTATGTATTCATTTACAAGTGAATTATCATGGTTAATTAACATTACTAAAAATGTTTGAGTTAGAAAAAAATATCGGGTTTCACATTCCCCAAAAGCCACTTATTAGTTGTGTGAGTGTAAACAAGTTAGTTGATCTCTCTGAACACTGTATTCTTCAATTTACCTTGTAGAATGGCTGCGAGTGTTAGAGCGAATGTAAATAAAATGACTTGCATTGTGTTTAGTTCATAATAAGTGTTTAATACTCTATCTGGTGCATGAAGTGGACATCCACAGTGTCTGGCCCCTAGTTGGCACTCTATTTCTCCTTCGCTAAATACATTTATTATTTAGCTGAATGTCTTAGTTTGGGTTTCCCTAATAGTAGAGACAGAGGCAAGGGAGTAGTTGTACCTATTCCTGTCCTCATGGGATTTAACTCCCCTGAATTTCTGGAACAGAGAGATTCCAGTGCATTTGGAGACAGTCACAGGGCAGAAATTGAGCAGACTCAGGAAAAGCCTATCAATACATACGTGGAACTTTCTACTGCTACTCTGCTGGAATCACAAGTGGGCTTAGTGGATATGGAATACAGCACAGAAACGGTCTGCACAACGAAGAAATTTGACATCTGTGCTTAGCAAAAATATTTGGAGGGGGAGGGGATTTTTCTGTTTTAATTTGTATTCAACACGCATAGCACAGTTCCTAGTACATACTGTAAACAGAAATGCAGGTTTGGCTGCCTGAAAGCCAAACTCGTGAGACAGGTGCTGGAGCAAAAGGTAAAAGGTTTTTCAGGTGCCGTGACCTGGGAGAATGGTGGACTCCTATCTCAAAGCCCAATGTCCCCTTCCTGCTCAAGCCCCTGGTTCTTATCGGGGTAAGGAGGAAACGGCTTTTTTTTCTATCCATTTATTTTGAGAGCTTTTGGCTTGCTGGGGGCCCTGCCCATTCATCTTTCTAGCTTGTGGAGCACTCAGTGTAAGAACCTCCCTGCACCATCTCGGAGGAGATTCCCCAGGTGCTCCCTGACCGTCTATTGTTTCAGGGTCACTGGGGAGTCAGGGTGCTGCAGGACCTGCCATCAGGAAGTTTGGAGATGTTGCAGCCCTCAGCCTGCCACCGGACACTAAACATGGTGCCCGCACATCTGGAGTGGGGGTGACCCCTAGAAACCTGCATATCTGTGTCCTCTGTGCAGCCCAATTCCCCACCACCCGCCCCCACATGCCCACCCCCTTCAATATGGCCAGCAGGACCTGGCCTCACCTTGCCTCTGGCTGCCTGCTCTCCAACAATTTGTCTATGAGAGCCATATAAGATATTGAAACAGGGGTGGTTTTCTTTTAAAGTGCATTAATCTACGGCCAGTGTCCTGCAGGACTGCTAACAAGCACATACTGAAATTGCCCTGTAAAGGGCAGCTTGCTATTCTTCTTAATTTGCTCAGCCTGTCCACATTGCTGCTTGAGGTCACCCTCATAACTCTTTTGATTTTAAGCACTATCTTATTTTTTTGGATTGCCTAAATGTAATACTCTTGGTAGGTAGCCAATGGTAAAAACCCACAATATTATAGCTTACAAAACATTTTTCATGGTTGTATAAATGCTATTTTACAGGAGAGTTCTAATGGATTTATTTGTATGAGAACCTGAATATACAAAAATGCCATTTCACAGAAAGGAAAACAATTATGAAAACTCTTTCTTGAGAAAAAGGGTTATTTGCACCACCTCTGCAGTGATGTCTCTTCATTTTGGGTATACCCTAACATAAGAAGCCTCCTCCAAAGGTGTGGAAGGAGGATAACTTGATTTTAACTATGACATTAAGCTTATTTAATGCTTATTTGTTATTATTCCTACCATCATTTGAGATCAAAATATTAAATAATCATCTTCTACTACGAATTAAAATGGCTTCTCTTTCTTTTAATTAAATCTTTAATGTTGAAAATATTTCATACATTCTGTTTTCTCTTTACCCCCATTGACCCCTTCTAGCCTGCCCTTACCCTCCACCACAGACCTTCACACCCTATTGTCTGTGTCCATGGGTTATGCATAAATACATACTAGTTCTTTGGTTGATCACTTGCTATCCACCCACCCTCCCCAACCTTCCTTCTTTTAAAATGGCTTCTCTTGAATACAGTTTAGACTTCTGTGAATTGTCATAAGGAGGGTCTAAGCCTAGCAGTTCTGTGTTGTTCCCATATTTTCAAACAAACAAGATTTTTAAGAGGGAATCATGGTCATTCCTGCACAGTAGACCTTCCCACGGTGAGAAGAAAAGGTACCGTCACTTGTAATCTCATAGGAAAAAGTGAACACACGCCAAATATATCCTCGCATTCTTAAATGACAGGGTTGAAGTATGATGTTTGGAGAAATAGTTCCAGCAAAATAGGACACCATTATCTCCTGCAAAAACATGTACAATTTCAAAAAAAAAGAGTTTGAGAAGTCGATAATCTTTTGTCTGATCCTCAGAACTACTTGTGTCAGAGTTTCATTGTTTTTGCTGATTTTTGTTGTTTCCTTTTGTTTTATTTAAGAATCAAGTTACCAAATAAGTCACTAAGCCAGGATAAATAAGAAATTAGGATCAATGAAGGTTTTCCAGGCCATCCAAAATCCCTCTCTGCAACCTCTAGTAATAACTGTATTTGAGTTTTAAAATACACTGGCTACGATAGACATGTTGAAAACAATTTCACAGAAGTAAATGTAGAAAATTATAGATGATACTAAATGTTCTCTGCAATATAATAAAAAACTGCTTTCTTTTTTCCAAGTTTATCTTAATACAACATCAAAAAATCAGATAAAACACATTTTTTATATGATAAAGAGTGTTTGGGACATTTAATACTTTGTCAACAAAGACAGATTTTTAATAACCATTGTGTTGTGGTTAATTCAGCAGGCTTGTGAAGTCATGGAAGATGCATTTTTATTCTTTAAATCGTTATGGATGCTATATAATATACCACTCAGACAACCTTCCTGTTTCTCTATTTATTGGTTTGTACTCTAAAGGGAGTACAAACACATTCTTGTGGTTCAATTATATCCAGTTGGTCCCATTAACAGGAAAGTCCTTTCAACTCAGGTTTGAGGCGAGTGGTTATAATTTCTAACCACAGAGTGTCTGTTTACTAGAAAAAGATGTGTCTTAAAATCAGGAGGGATTTAAAAAGGCAAGAGAAGCTTTAGAGAGTGTCCAGCAGCATGTCTAGATAGAAATTGAATAGGATGGGAAATATGGTACGTTGGATTTAGGAGGTATAGGCTTTCTTCCATACACTTTTGACTCCCTGGTCCATTGTTACATTGCATGGTCTCAGAGCCTTTCAGTTTGGTTTCCTTTTTAAATTTCTATGGACCCAAATGCCCTTCTTTCCCCTTCACCTTTATTTCCCAGCAGATCATTAAAATAAATAGAGGTGAGCAAGTCTAGAAAGCATGCAGCATTTATGTTAGTATTTCAGCAGGAACAGCTATTCTGCAAGACTACGATAAAAGGAACCACAGTGTGTGTTCTGAGACTGCCTTCGAACACCTTCCACCTGCATGAGAAGCTCTCTCCGAAGGTCTCTCCCCTGGCTACCCACAAAACCTCCCTTTGGCTCCTCTCCAAGTATTGTGGGGAAGCACGGGACTTGGTTGGAAAGTCTGGAAGGAGGATTCTCCGAAAGGTCAGGGGCCTCTGGGGGGACCTTGCCGAAGGTGGCAGCCCCTACCTTGACTTTTCCAAACAAGTCTGAGCTCCTGGGTGTTTTACTGGAATCTCTACATTTAGTCTTCAAACCCGACCTTGTAGAAGCATGTGCTTTCTCAAGGATGCTTACTCTGCTGATTGTATCTAGAGGTTAATTTTAGTTCAAGCTGTTGTTACAATAAAAGCTTAAGAAGGCAGGCAATCAAGGCTGTTTTTGGTGCCTAATGCCAACCAGCCCCTTAGCCTCTCTCTCACAGAAACATGTATCAGAGTAATCTTTTCATCCATCGCTCAGGGTCTGCTGGTCAGTCCCGGCAAGTTATGACAGAAGTTTCCGTTTTCATCCTATCTTTACTAAATGCGGATTCTACACCTCCTGTTAGGCTCTTATAATCTATTTCTTGGACACTGGACTTACCCAAACATGACTAACATTTCAACAATGAGTGGAACCAATAACCAAATGACTATTAAGTTAGAGATATACCCTTGTTCAGAGACAAATGTACAAATTTTTTGAGAGAAAAAAATACTTAAACATTTTTGAACTATATGTTGAAATTTGTAATGATTAACTTTAGTGAGTTTCAACTTTGTCATTACATACCATGTAGAAATGACCTCACCTTTATTTGTGTCTTAACTTTTTCTGGGTAAACTACTGTCATCATAATTAGTAGAATACCTATATATCTTTGCTTAATTCATTATAAGTCCCTCAAATTTGAAGAGCCTATATCCTCATCATCTAACTCAAAATATGACAAAACTAGACGTTTAATAATGTTTGCTTAGAAATGAAAAAAAGAGGGCAAATATATCTTTTAATATGCAAGTTACTTAATGTTGCCTAAGTTTTTTATTTTATTTATTTAAATTTTTTCCTGAGGCCCTTTTTTTTAAGTGTTTGATTAGTCATGCTGGAGATGCCTGAAATAGAATTTTATTTGAATTGTTTCAAACCTTTACCCAGTGATCAAAGTGGCTCACAACCTTTGTAGGAACAGGGAATAGTGACATAGTACATTTTTTTAACTTTTCTTTTTTTGTCCCTTTTTAATTGATTCTGACTCACTTGTTGGGTTTCTTTTTTACTTTTGTCCCTTTCATTTGGCGTCAATTTGTTGCTTTTTTATTTATGTATAAATGCATTTTTACTGCTTCTCCACAAGAAGTGGTGTTGATACCTTAAATAACATTTGAGGATATGCAGAAGGATCTCTGATATACTATCCGGGACTATTACTGGCATTCAGATTCCAGGGCCCCAGGGATCTTGCACTACATACACCTCTCTTGCATATTGAAGAATCCCACTCCCCTAAAATGCCAATAGGTTCTCCATTAAAATCTCTACGGTTTCTTAAAATGGAAAAAAAAGTACTGTATATCTGCATTGTTCAAGTCATTGTGTTTGAACTGTGGAGGTGGAGAAAGACTGGGGAGATGCAAGAAGATTTAAAGTGCTACTTTTCCTGTGTGTGTGTAGGGGGGGCGGGGGTGGAGTGTTAAATCCAGCTAGGAGATTACAGAGAACAAGGTAGCTACAAACATTAACATTAATATATTCAAATGATTAATCATTCCTTCCATTATCTACCTCACTCCACATTATACCTTGCCCCATCCAATGAGTCAATGTAACAGATGTGTGCCAGAGATATATGCTTTGAGGGACATCAGATAGATAATTAAGATCATAGATTTCTTCAGATTACGGGAGCATTTTCACTTTTTGTATCGCTCTGCTGATGTGAAATAAGGGTACTCCCAGGGATACTGCTGGCATTGGACCATGTGACAATGAGAATAAGTCTGTCATCACTTTTGAATTATCAGTTTTACTGGACAGCAATGTTATAAAATTTTATGCCAAAAGAAACTTATACCTTGTTACCAATTAGTTTACAAAATTCATATGAATTTTAAACATAAAGCAAGTGACTATGAAGACATTTAATTCTTATAACAGGATGATTTAAGTTATATTCCTGGGACTCAAGGTTGTATGTGTTTATTCTTCTCTGTTGTAAAGGGACATTAAGTGAAAATTGTAGGAATACTAGAGTTAGTCAATAGCCTTCAAGTTAAATAGTTCATTGCTCCAAATAAGTGTACATCCAAAACTAGAAAAATGGTACAGTGAGTGGCAATGAGGCCTTTTCATATTTGTCAACACAATCCTCACTTTTTTCCATTATGTAGATTCACTATTCTCATCAAAGAAGAGCTGATAAACGGTTTAGAAAAAGAAGTTGAGGTTGAGCTATGTTCCTAAGATTTATAGGCCCTCTCTGATGAATCAGGGGAGCTTTTAAGCAGACAATAAGTTCAGTCCCAAAAATCACTTTTCCAAAGGGAATAGGCTTTAGTTTTAGTTACAGAGACTTAAACGCTTCAAAATTGGTCTATTGCTGACATCCACCAACAAGGAAGTGTTGAAATCATAAGGACCTCAGGAAAAGTAGTGGCTTTGAGGGAGTCCTGCATAAGCTGACGAGACAATGTAGACTGTGGTTGCCCACTACCTACATACAGGTTAGGTGATCCAGATAAGAAATCATAGATGAACTGCAAATGAATATGTAATGGCTGCTGACTGAAAAAATGATGAATGAAATTGACAACAACTCAGGTAGAATCGAGGAGTAAAGCACCAAAAATATTTGTCTAATATGATCTATTTTCTTAAATACTACTATAATTTGCCAAAGATAAAAAGAATGACAAGGCATCAAATATTTGTAGGGAGCAATGACCTGTCAGTTTCAGCTTATCTTGAACAAGTTAATATTGCTATGAATTTACTTCAGTGTTGTTATCTGTAGGATACGAAGAACACCTTTATCCCATGTTATTTTTTGTAAGAAATAAATGAAAGAAAGAAATGCTAAACATAGTGTGCTCACAAAGTAAATAACACAATAAACATGTGCTGTTATTAAGCAAGGACATTCTGTAACCCACTCTCTCTTTGCTCTTTCCTGGGAAGGGACACAATCTGCCTATTTCCATTATCTGTTCTGATCCCACTTGTTTAGAGTTCCTATATTTATTTCTACACTGCACATCAAGCACCTAGAAAATGTTATCTAAATTAGTACCTTTGCAAGATGCTGCTATTGTGTCCTTTAATGTTTCCTGTGTGCTTACTAAACATAGTGTGCTCACAAAGTAAATAACACAATAAACATGTGCTGTTATTAAGCAAGGACATTCTGTAACCCACTCTCTCTTTGCTCTTTCCTGGGAAGGGACACAATCTGCCTATTTCCATTATCTGTTCTGATCCCACTTGTTTAGAGTTCCTATATTTATTTCTACACTGCACATCAAGCACCTAGAAAATGTTATCTAAATTAGTACCTTTGCAAGATGCTGCTATTGTGTCCTTTAATGTTTCCCTGTGTGCTTATTTGTGCTTTGAATATTTAATATATCTGCAAAATATACTATTCAACAGGTATTTCTCAATGACCTATTATGACTCAGGCACAATGGTGGTCACTGGAAAGGTAACATGATTTGAGGGGGGAAAAGGACATAGAAGGAAAAAGAGGATTTTTAAATACTATAGCAACGATGAGAAATTTGCACAATATGTTTGGGAGCAAAAAACAGCAACACTTATCTCTGCTTATGTGTCTGTGTAGGATGGGAAGGGAGTAACTTGGAGAGGTTTCATGAAGAACCTGCATCTTAAAGAGTGATAAGGAATTGGGCTTAAAAAGGATACTCTACTTAATCTTGGGCTGATCTGCTCAAGTTCATTTACTTTTCAGTATTTCCAAATCCAATTATTCCTTTCTCATCACCTACTATCATTCATACCAACAAACAGGTTATCTGCTGTAAAATGGCTCACGTGTAACTTCTGTTACAAAAGTTATATATCATATTGAAACTAAGACACATTAACAGGGTGCACCTAGAAAGTTAAGCAATGTCCCTCACCCAGAGTAGAGATAAGTCCTCCAGATCTGAAATAGAAAATGTATAAAGGAAGAGACTCAGATGGAAAGTAGAAAAACACATTTGTTTTCTGCCCTTGTCTGGTAGTAACCTCTCCTTCCCTCCTCATTCTTCTCCCCTCTCCTCTCTTCCACTCCTCTCATTTCTTTCCTCTTCTCCTTTTCTTCTTCTTTCTTTTTCTTTCTTTTCTTTTTTTTTTCCTGGTAAGAATCTAAACCCATTTTCTATATTTGGAGGGTCACCATCTTAGGAGTTTTTCCCGATGGTAGAGCCTGAACATTAGGTGGCAAGTATTTGCTTAGCTTTGTTTGTAAGCAAGGCATGGACACATGACCTAGGCTGCCCATCAGATACTCTATCCCAAAGTTCAAATAAGATGGTGGAGCCTGGCCAGTGTGGTTCAGTGATTGAGCATCAATCCATGAATCAAGAGGTCACTGGTTCTATTCCCAGTCATGGCATATACCCGGGTTGTGGGCTCACTCCCTAGTAGGGGGGTTGCAGCAGGCAGCTGATCAGTGATGCTTCTCACTCATCAATGTTTCCATCTCTCTCTCCCTCTCCCTTCCTCTCTCTCTAAAAATCAATAAATACATATTTTTAAAAAATAAGATGGATGCAGAGACACAGATTCTGTGCAAAATCCATCCCACAGCAGATGACAGCAGCAGTGGCAGTGTCATCCAGGCTAGTGGTGTCTCTCACCGCAGAAACAGTGGCATTTAATGTCCTACAGCAGAGACTGAGGTTACTACACATGTGGTCCTGACTCTACATAGGTTTCCCTGAATTCCTGCCCATGTCTCTAGTTTTACTCCACAACCTTCCTGGCAATACAGTGAACTTCCTCAAAATCTTTCAATCAATGTCTTTTAGGCTTCAAGCAGAAAGATAGTTTCCATTGCTTGAAGATAAGAACCAAAAAAAGATTAAAAATAAATTGTGAATTTGCTATCTTCCACATACAAGTGTGCCAGGTATGGAAGAAAGTTGCCCTGACTTTTGCCAGCTATTTGTGACTGTCAGGTAGATCTTTCAGATGTAAACTGTCTTTTAGACTTTCCTCTGAGTTGATGTTTCTGTTGCTAACGTTAGCTTTTTAGTAGATCTTTTTAAAGGTTCTATTTGCCACATTTGTCCTAAAGAAGACCCAAGGAAGGTAATACATAAACACATTTAATATATTAGAGGCGTATCCTTGCCAGCCTTTCTAGCAGGAGCAATGAGCATTAGACCAGATGCCAGAGTGACTAAGTACCACAGTTAATATTTATTGAATGCCTACTATTTGTGAAGTACTATGTCAAATGAATTACATGAATTAATCTGATTTAATAGTTAGTCAAACCTATGATTAGGGAATACTGCATTTGTCTTATTTTTTATGTAACTGGTTATTGAACATTTAAATAAAATACTTAAAGCCAAATGGATATTAAATGGATGAGGCAAGATTTGAACCTAGAAAAGTTTGTTTTCAGAACCTGAGCTCTTGGCTAGTGTACTTAGTGGGAGTGTCAGGCTTTTGCTTTCTTCACCTTCTGGTCAGAAGATTTATCTTTCACAACTAGGCTCAGAAGTATGTGTTTATTTGTTTTAGAAAGATATTCTATAATAATGGGGAAACTATTTTGCTTTTTCCTAATGATATTACATCATTCCAATGTTTTTTAAAGAAGATAATACAGAATGGGTTTTTTTACTATCCAGGAAGATTTTTAATCTAGCCCCTGGTGAATTTATTAATTCTTTAATGGGAAATGATACAGTAATCAAGGATTTTGTTTTAATGATGGAAATTTAGACAAAGATAAAGAAAAACAAAAAGTAAGTCATGCAGGGTACAGTAACAGAAATATATATATATATCATCATTTGTAAACCACTGGTAAGATACAGACATGCAAAAAGTCTTGACTTTTTGATGAAATGAACTCTGTGACCCACTAGTATTGAAGAACTGTCAAGAACCAGTGAGATGGGAACTGAGAAAAATGCCACAATACAGATGGACTCTTACAGTGATTTTCTTAAGGGGATACTAAAATATAAATGACTTAAACAGATCCCAAAGGAGATCAGTCTCCCAATGTGAACATGCTCTGTGATACACTTATAAATATTAAACTTTCCAATAAAAAATACTAACCCATGACACAATTCTCTATTTGATCTCTGGGAGGACATATCAGTGTGGTCCTCAGTATTAAAACACATACAAGCACACACACACAAAAAACAACAAAAATCTTTACTCCTACATTCACTTTACCAGATGTTATTGATGTATATTCAGACAATGTAAGGAAAAGTGGATTAAAATATGAAGGTTAACAATCTATAATAATGCCAGCTCATATGGTGCTTTGCTAAAGAGGTTATTTTAAAACCTAATCCCCTGAGTTAGGTGCTACCTCAACACAAAGCAATATACAAATAATCCTCACATTTCTAAGGTTAATAGTTTATTAAATAGCTACTACAATAAATTGAAGCTTGCAAAGATAGAAAGCATGTAGCCACCTTCTTCATCAAAGTTTTTAAGGGAAAAAATAGTTGTGTGTATTATCATCAAGATTTAAGTTCAAATCTAGCAAAATTTATTGAGCACTTATTATACACAGGAGGCTATGCCAGCTACTGGCACTTATATGTGTATTTCTTTAAACTTCAAACAGTACATATTTATTCATATCTATGAATATGCAAGCTGAACGTTAACACAGCATTGGTTCTTCACATTGACTTTAACAGGCAGCTTGATATAGAAAACAATAGGACTTACAGAAGACATTGAGACTGGTCCAAAGGGCAGAGATGCCAAAAGGGCTGGCCCTGCTCCCAAGGATGGTGGTTTGATTCCAGAAGGATATCTCAGCTGCAATGGTTCTCTGAGGAGTGTGGGGGTCTCAACCCCATGCCTGGCTCCCCAGGCCAGAGCACCAGAGTTGGAAAGAGACACCCACATAACACCTGGCTATGAAAATCAGCAAGGATTCTGTCCAACAGGGAGAGACAAGGAGTCTGCTAGAGACACAGGCACCTTCATAAAGGGCCAACACACAAAAATCTCATTCACAGCCACTCACTCTGGGCTCCATGGAGGGACTAGAGTGGTGTGAGGAGAGACTGGGGTTTGTGGCTCTGGGGAGAGAGCTGAAGGGGCAGCAGCCAGGACCCAGGCGTTGAGTTCCTCTCCCACACTTCAGACATCATCTATCTTTGGTGGAGCACACCCCTCCTTACTGCATCAGCCTGGAGGAATACAATAGCCCCATCCTTGACTATAAGACTTACGTTCAGCTAGTCTTCAATTGGTTATTCAGGTTGATTGTCCTATATTTTACTTGTAATGCCAGTTTGGTCCTAGGAGAAGATGGGTGTGTCTTTCATGTACTCCACTGCCATGTTGGATCTTTAGATGAGAGTGTTCTGCTTCTTAAAATTTTATCATTTTAGTTAGGGCTAGCCTAATTCAAAATGTTCATTGGAACATAGTTTTTGGAGTTTTTTTAATATATATATTGATTTCAGAGAGGAAGGGAGAGAGATTGGGTTTTCATTAGCGTTTAAGACCCATCTGTCCTCATTCTCCACATGAGAAGGCATTTGCCCTTCAAATAAATCTAAGGAGGTTTGGCAAGGTTTTTCAATAACAGTGGGAGAAATAAGGCCTCCGTGTGTCACAAAGTTTAATACACCAGAAAGATGGCAAATTTTGTGTGGATGTCTAAATTTACATGTGTTCTTAACAAATATGCCCCCTTTCTACAAAGGTAGGACCTAAACATTTGTAGATCTGGCAAAGTGATGGCATAATCTGTGATTTTTTTTTTAAAAAAGAATTAGTTGACAACTAAATGTCAGTGGCATTTATTTAAACAAACAGTGATGTCTTATTTCTTTTAAAGAATTGAACAGTATAGAAAGACTCAAGTGTTGTTGTTATATGGTTCCATATCTAAATCTCCCTATCTCTTTATTATCTCCCCCAAACTGAAAAACTTTGGTCAGTTCCAATTTATCATTATATGCACACTGTTTTTCTCTATAGTAGAACTTAGAAAATAAAGTATATCTTGTACTCAGGACTCTATCAATTGTGGGAAAATTCAAAATAGACAAGGCAGCTGTAATTTATAGTGACTGTCATAGTTGATCTGGTGACTTTTAAAAAACATTACGTGTGTGTGTGTCTACAGTATCTATCTATCTATCTATCATCTATCTATCTATCATATATCTATCTTGCCTATCACTATATTCACCTCAAGGGCTGGAGCTGTTTCTCTTTTTTTTCATTTTTGTTGTCCCAATATCTATTCTAGTACTGGGTATAAAATAGACCCAAGAATAAAATTTACTGAGTAAAGACTTAGTGGTTGTGGAATTAGAGCATATGGTGAATGATTTTAAGGAAGATTTTACCTAACTGTCATTGAAATGTTTTCTACTGACTTTAGGACTTCCTTTGGCTAGATGTTAAATATTTATCCTTGGGATAGTAGTACTGGCAGAACATGAATTGATGTAATATTTTTACTTTCTCTATCATAGTTTCTATCATTAACTTTTTTATGGCACTCTGTTTCTTCAGAGGGAAAGACAATGCTCTCAAGTAACCTGTATGTATGGATCTTGGCAGAGATGAAACATGGTAATGAATAATAGCCCAGGATCCCAGTGACAGGATGGAGAAACATCACAGGATACACAGTTAATTAAGAAAGTCAGAGTCCAGAAAGATAGAAAAAAATATTGGGAAACAAGATTTACAGTTGTTTTCCAGGAGGATAGGTCCTAGGAAAAGTGTCAAGGTCGAACTTTGTTTTTTTCCCTAAGGTTTGCTGTAACTGTGCCATATGTATGTGCACAAAATCTTAAAAGTACTGCTCTAATCTACACCCAGTCTAAGAAATTAATTGTGAATCAAATTTTCTATAATATAACTGTATTAAATTGTAAGGAAATAATTTTGACTGAATTTATGAAAAATATGATTTCTGTTAGAGTGGAAGACACTCTGATTTGATCACACACTTATTAAATATTTTACATGGTAATTTTATATGGTCTATAAGTAACTAATATTACACAAATTATAGTTACTCATATTACTTTTTATTATAAAGAATAATTTTCCATGGGTCTCCACATATTCATGGAATATCTTGTTGTAATATGTGTTTTTATGTATCTCTTATTTAATGATATTTACATTAATCTCAGAATATTCACAAAAAATATTTACAAAATTTAAGCATTCTTTGGATGAATACTTGTTAAGAAGGAAATAATTCCACACAAGGGAATAGTGATGTGCACAATACTTTTCAAAATTTGCCATTAAGAAATGAGCTTGTTTTTAAATAGAAGGATATAGAATTCTATGTCACCTTGTAGTTCCTTTCCTGCAGCCCTCATTCACAATTGTTACAATACCTTCACTTGATTAATGTCCTCCTTTTATAGAACTGATAGAGACCTGAAACATACAAAGAAAGCATTCACTGAAACAACATGTTTAGAAATAGCACAAATAGAATTTCCACAAAATAAGAGTATGTGTAAATAAATACCTTGTGCATGCATACATAAGATTTCATAAGCAGATTGCATATTTATGACAATTAATTATGGAAAATTATATAGAGAAGGTATTTGTATATAGCAGAATAGCAAAATGGGAGCTTCTGAGTTAGAAGGCCTGTTTAGTAATGAATCTGCCATTTGCTAAGATCTACGGGAAGATTACATTGTGTTTGTGAGCCTTCAGAGAATACACATTAATTAAACTAAATCCTTTCAACACGTTTGCAGTGAGGCACCTGTGATCGGGGATTGTAAATGTGTATAGTGGTTTATTTAGCTATTTGAGTTTTTAGCACATACAGTTGACTTTGGACAGAAATTCTACCTGATTTTAAAGATTTTCAGTTTCTTAAATGCATCTTAAAAGGGTTGATGTGCCTTTGCAAAAATAAATAGTTTTAAAAAACTCACTTTTAATTCATAGTTGAAAGACCTATTATGGTGCTAAAATGTTTCTAACTTTATATTATTTGAGTGCTGAACTGATGTTTACTTTCTATTTTTGTATTAAAAATATATTCAATTATTATTATTATTATTATTATTTAGGAAAGTATAAGCAAAAAATGAGGCTTCCTGGGTGGGTCAAAGATTTACTGAACATAAAACATCATTAAATACCCCAAAGATAAAAAGTTTCAACTGATTTATCTCTGAAACTATATTTTCAATAGCAAATTAGTAAGTCTTTGACATAGTTGTTTCATCTCTTAAAATGGGCATTCTCACTTGTCAGAGTGTTGTTGAAAGTAGTAAATAAGATTACCTAGGTATAAAACTAGGCACATTACCTTGTTTGGAAAAAAATATATCAATAATATGTGTTAGAAAATATGTACACATGTATTGACAATGGCACATCTCTTACTTTGAGCCATTGCTTTCAATTACTTTTGTGAAATAAAATATCTGAAAATTTTCCGTTTTAAGCTAACACTTAAATGAGGAATGTAACTTGAAATTTATTCAATTACCTTTTTTTAAATTTCTGAGTTGATCAGCTATTTGATGTGTGCGATTAAAACAATTAGTCATGTGTCCATGGCTTATTTTGTTCAGTCTGTGCTGAAAAGCAGTCAAGAAATTTTTATTTTACATCTGTTCATAAATTGGTAAATTCTGCAATTATATTGCTTTCTAAATCTGTAATAGATGTTTTATTAGAATATTAATACATTTTATAGATGTAATATATTTTTGATGTTAAAATGTTTCATTATCCATTATATTCAATTACAAAAGGATTTGGCTCTTGCAAAATATATGCATCCTTGTAGGATGTGATTAATGCCTGCTATTTCTAGGGGTATAATTTTGGGAGCAATTTTCTATAACACTGCTTAAACTTTTACCTTATAAATTTAAAATCATTTGGCAAGATATTAATTTAACCAAATTACTATGCTAATAGCATTTCTTCTTTCTAAATAGATTTCAAAGATATGGTGGAAATGTGCATCTCACCAACCTCTAGAATTTACAACCTGACCTAAGGTTGTCTTTCTGTGAAGGAGATGTAGTGTAACACTTGTTGGTACTGGCCTATATCTGTAGCTCCAAAAGTTGCTAATACGGATGGAAAACTAATTATATGTAATTTTTTCAAGAAGAAGAACAATTTTTAAAGGCTATTATTCAATTGGTCTTTTACACAACCAATGCAAATAAAATGAACAATTCAATTTTTTTTACATTAAAAATCATTAAGACGATACTATGTATAAGATACTACCAGGCGAATCAAATTCAAATACTCACAGTTAAAACTATACTTTCAAACAAAGTGGATTATGTGAGGATGGGGGGAAAAGGGCTTTTTTCCCCTGTGGCCTTCCACAATTTATGAGAAGCACCTGGCAAGTAAACTGCAAGAATATTAGCACCTCTGGTTCAAACAGCCCCTCTGTTCAAATTGAGGGACAACATAAGCTACTCTCAAGGCTACATTCTTGCATACCTCTCCTCCCTGGCTAGTTAGTAGAAGGGCTCTACTCCCTCCCTTTCAAACACAAGCTGCCCCCTTTTGAATTCTTTGTGACTTTCCCTCTAAGGATGTTTTGCAGGCTTGGGAAAAATACTGATAAGACACCTCCCCAGGACATCTACCCAGACTGTCTCCTGAACAACTAACAAAGACAACCCCCTGATGTTTGCTCAATTTCACCTAGCAATAGCAGCAGCAGTGGAAAATCCCCCCACTTCCTTGTCCAAGGCTTTAAAAAGCTTTAAAAGGCGGAGGGGGGGTGGTTGGGGGGTAGGGGGGAAGGACAGCTTTTGTTCTTTGCCTTTGCATTTATTAGCAATGCACCTGCCCTTTCCCTTTGGGGAAAGTAAAATAATCTCTCTCTCTCTCTCTCTCTCTCTCTCTCTCTCTCTCTCATCTCTTCTCTCAGTTGTGAATTATTTCATAGCCCACGACACCCCCCTCCAAAAAACAAACAAACAAACAAACAAACAAACAAAAAACCTTAACAGATTAGGTGAAAGGTTTCTACAGGTTGGCAAGAGTGGGGGAAAGTATTATGAGTGCTAGAATTAAGAAAATTAAGGGGAAATCTCACTTGATAGAGGAAATGGCCTTAAAACTATGTATCTAAGCCAGTGGTTTTCAACCTTGGCTGCACATTAGAATCACCTGGGAACTTTTTAAATCCTGATTTCTGGGCCTCATCCTCCAGAAATTGTTTCTTTGTTACTAATGTTATGGCCCCACCCCATAACAAAGAAACAGAATTTCTGGAGGATGAGGCCCAGAAATCAGAATTTTTAAAAAGATTCCCAGGTGATTCTAATGTGCAGCCAAGGTTGAGAACCATTGTAATAGAGGATGTTGCATGAAGTCATGAGATTGCTTGAATTCATTGAGGGAACTTGGAGAAACAAAAGCAATCGGGAATAACTTATGGGAAAACATACCTTGGCATTTGGAAGAATTAAAGGTAACAGAAAATAAGCAAAATAAAGAGTGTTAGGATATCTGAAAGAACACATTTCCTCAAAAGCGAAATGCAGAAAGATGGAAGAGCATTGTTGGTTCTGGGCAGTCAGCAGAGTGAAATGAATGGACCGGATGCTTGTCCCTTTGCATTCACAAACAAAACAGCTCCATAGGGGCCTGGGGAGTACAACCTCATTGAGAATCTCCTGAGAGCTGACTTTCTCCTTAGAAAAATACAAATGATTTGTACGAAACCTTTTATGTCTTTTCTCAGATGATTTATGAATTTTGTCACGTTTATCCAGGCACTCAAAAGAAAAACAAGTATCTTCAATAGCAACTTCAAGCTTAGATGATGCAATGCAGACCCCTCTCTTCTGACTCCGCCCCATCCACAATGCCTTATTTTGTGTTTTCTCCTTGTTTATAATTAGTTTCAAGAACGCCTATAAGTATAGACTACTTGTTTAGAATACTGATCCCATTCGTTTCTTAGCCAATAACTACATGCTTAAAATAGAAGGAATTAAGAACACCATTTTAAATGGAAATTGGGGAAAATACTGTCTAGTCAGTCCTAACAATTGTTAGGATGTATGCCTTCAACAACTTTAAAAACTGAATTTTGTGATTTTCTTTTCTGCTCAACATTGTCCTCTTTTCGGGGAAAGTTTCTGGATTATCATTTTACGATGATAGTCTTTATCATCTGTTTTAGGTAGTTTCCGAAGAGCAAAACCCTGAGAGAAAGGTTTGTGTACATGGAAATGATCAAAGAGATGTTTCCAAATGAAGTCTATAATGGAGTGAGAAAAGCAGGACAGGGAGGGGAAGAAGCCAAGAACTGATTTCAGACACAGTTTCCGACTCAGCCTGATTCATAGGGAAACTCTGGACTATCCATTAAACTTCAAGGTGTGTCCCAACTAGAGGCAAAGGGGTAGGACTGTAATACTCCTGCTTCTGCCTAGGTCATTCATTATCCAAAGACCATGGTTGGGAGGTGGATGGTGATAAATTCTCTAAGGCATTAAAGATATCATCCAACCCCAGCAGTAGTCTTTGCACAGACCTAGTAATATTGTTGTAACACTGGTAACAATATCCAAATAATATTATGCCTGATAATATTCTTTGCTTTGAAATAAAGTTTTATATTAATACTAGAGGCTTGATGCACGAAATTTGTGCAAGGGGCTTGGCCCTCGCAGCCCCTTGCAGCACTTGCAGTAGTCTGGAAGGACATCTGGAAGGTTGTTTGGCTGTCTGGTCTAATTAGCATATTATGCTTTTATTATTATAGTCACTATAGCTTTCTTTATATAAGTGTTAGGCAAGTAGTGCTTTTCATCCTTTTATATATGACCTGTTTCCTTTTCTCTCCTTCCTCCCTTCCTTCCTTCCTTCCTTCCTTCCTTCCTTCCTTCCTTCCTTCCTTCCTTCCTTCCTTCCTTCTTACCTCCCTTCCTTCCTCCCTCTCTCCCTCCTTTTCTTCCTTCTTTCTTTGTCTTTTTCTTCCTTTGTTTCTTTTAATTGAGGTATAATAGGCATACAACATTATATTAGTTTCAGGTGCACAACATAATGATTCAATATTTGTATATGTTGTGAAATGATCACCACAATAAGTCTAGTTAACATCTGTCATAATGATACCGAATGTTTGGACTGGAACCTGGATTCTTTGTTCACCGCAATCGAAGAATGAGTCCAAGGACAGAAATGGTATAGCAAAGGTGGAGATTTACTGAAGAACAAGTACAGACTCCCACGTAGGGAGGGGGAAGAGTCCCACAGAGCAGACTCCCATGTAGGGAGGGGGAAAAGGGTCTCACTGAATTCCTTTTCCCTATGGCTTATAAAGGCTGCAGATCCTGGTGCCTTGATATCCTCTCTGATTGGTCATTATTCCCCTTTGAAATTGGTTACTATAGTGATTCCTAAGGCCCTTCTTCCTCAGAGTCCTTCCATTTCTCTGGGCTTTCTTCTTTTCCATCTGAATGAAGGGCTCCCTTCTCTTTATTTTGTAAATATAGACCTTCCTTGGCTTCTCCCAGTTCCCTTGTCTTATGTAAATGCCACTGTTGCTGCTCCCTTGTCTTATGGAGATGTAACTGCACCTGGCTTCCTTGTGTTATGGAAATGTACCTTCTCCCAGTCTGCGGCCCCACGCTTTTCCATGGACCCCAATTCTAAGAAATCCCTAAGCCTGCCTATGTTCCCCCAAAATTCCTGCTTCAATAATACAATTACATACATTTTTCTTAGGGGAAAAGAAGGTGCTATCTGAAGAAAATCACCAACGTTGGCCTTTTTTAGCAGATCCTTGATGGTTCAATTTCATGGTGATTTGTGCATGGTTAGTGTTCAAATGGTTTAAATTGAAGGATAAATAAATGCTTAAAGATTAGTGAATGAGCAAATTCCTCACCATTTAAGTGAAATGTTTTTGCTTATGTCTCATTTCACTGG
>NW_005371023.1:623642-625607 GCF_000412655.1 Myotis brandtii | reverse complement strand
CCAAGTGAAATAAAGAGAATTAAGGTTCTCAAAGGAAAGCATTTCTGGAATATGCTTGTTGAAAAATTAAGGTCATTGCCATAAAATGAAGGAGATAAAAAATGCATAAATGAAGACTCGCAGAAAAAAATATTGAAATGGCTGAAGGCATCTTAAGTAACATGACATTTACACAGTGGTTATGTAAATTTAAATGGTATGTCATAGGATTCATATAAGTCGCAACCTTTATTTTAAAAACGTTTTCATTCAAAAATATTATAGGCCTATTATGCTAATTGTAGAAATTAAAAGGTGATATTAGCAAATCTATGTTAATCAGAATTGATATATGGCATTCTTAAAATAAAGTTCCAAATTAAACTCAGAAATATTCATGCTCTCCCAAGATTGCAAGGGCCCTATGATCTGATGACAGCCTAAAGCTTCAGATATGTGATCACATGTCTTTATTTATATAAAATCAATTAGAGTATTGAAACAATTACCAACTAGATACTGATTAAGAAATATCATCTAGGATATCCAGTTAAAGTAGAAAGAACCTTTAGCCTTCACTTACCTGACATATGTAAACATTCTCCAATCCATTGTCCAGGTATGCCATGGGTTTCTCTTTGATTAAGTACTTTTCAGCCTTTGAAAGGGCATTGTCTCTGGAAAGCTTTGAAAAGATACTTCTCTTTTCTTAAATGCACTTCTTTTCTGTCATGCCAACACCTCCAATCTTTAAAATTTAACTCAGAAATCATTGCTTTATAAACCTTTTCTTCCCCAATAAGCCTGGTAAAATTAATCACCACTTCTTTGCAAATATCTTTCATAGTAATATTTTCAGCCTATTGGTTCTTGCCTTTGGGGTGAAGGCATTTATTCCTCAGCTGCCTGCAGTGTAGCCTGCTAACACCCAGAGCTGGGTCACTCTCTGTGAACTGTCCTCAGCTACATCACCCAAAGTTACACCCCCATCCAGTTATGTCCTCTATCTACAGACTTGTCAATGTGGGGGTACAAAGACTAACACTTTGCCTTGTTTGAAAAAAAAAGTCTAAACAGACATCCCAGCCCAAGAACTTCTCAGGGGATCAGCTGAATCCTCTGTCACAACTGCATCATCAGAGTTCTCCCTCTGACCAGTCCTGCTCTCCTCATTCCTTTAAATGGGCTAGTTATCAAAGTCCTGCCCAATGAATTTCCTGCATGCAAATTTCAGAGTCAGTTACCCGGGGAACCCAATCCAAGACATTCTTAAACCCCAAAATCCAGTGATCTCAGGCTGCCCACAAAGTGAGAAAGAGACATATTTATCTATAAACTGTGGTAGGTGATTTACATCTCTCATTTCACTTAATCCTTTTATTAAATCTGAGGTTCAGGCTCTTCTAATGTTAATTTCCAAAAAGGTGTTCCTATATCTAATGGGTCGAGCATGGTTCTAGGTATATTCTTCCAGGTTCATAGTCTCCACTGATTGGTCAGCAGCAGGCAGAGGGTCATTGTGTTGTAATGTACCCCGCGAATCACAGAAGGACGCCTCAAGAAGTCGAATTAAAGAGTCACATTTATTGCAATCCGGGACTATGAGGGGCCATTTTGCTTTCCCAAATCTCATAGTAACAAGATGGTCGCAGCTCCAGGGTTATATAGGCAAAAATCACAAAGGTATTGATTACATCCCAGGGTTTGGAATGAGGAACCTGGTTCGCAAAAGCAGAAATTAAGCATGTTAATTACAGTTTTGGGTCTCCGGATCACTGAGTTGACAGAAACACATCATCTGGGACCGCTGGGTTGCCAGGAACACATTATCTGGAGCCCTCAGGTCTTGAGACCACTGAGTTGCCAGGAATTCATTATCTAGAGCCATCGAGGCAATGTAGAGTAATTGTGCTGTCCTGGTCTTGGGACCACTGAGTCAACTGGAACGCATTATCTGTGGCCACTAAGACAATTTAGGATAATTGT
>NW_005371023.1:622853-623322 GCF_000412655.1 Myotis brandtii | reverse complement strand
TAGACCCCATTTTATTCTTAGACCAAAACTTGTAAACAACTCCAAAAATAAGATGTATGTATGATTGATAAGCTTTGAACATGGTCACAACTTTCCCGCCTGAGTGTATACCTAGATAACAGGGCGGCACCCGTGTATGGCACCCGATATGAGACACTGAAGACGCCCAGCTTCAAGGATTTAAGGAGAGCAAATCTGCCCCCTTCCTGCTGCAGCAAGCCCTCCACAGACAACCGTTTTCCTCCCCCCTGGAACTGCCAAACTGCGAAACTGCCATTCTTGCTCTGCCTGAGCCCAAACTGCTAGAGGCCTCTCTTCGAGTCAAGAGACCCACCGAGAGAGCTCCTTGCCGCGGAGTATTTTGACGGCCTCCGTGTGTCTCCTCTGTCAGCGAGTGTCTCCGGGTGGCCTGCCACGGACTGAAACCCATCAGCTCTCTGGTAAATAAACCTGTGTGATTTCTTGCATT
>NW_005371023.1:619984-621253 GCF_000412655.1 Myotis brandtii | reverse complement strand
TGTTTCAAATGAGGAAGGCCAAGAGTTAGGGACTGCCTTCTTTCAGCCAGCTACTGAGGAGATAAAACAGGGCTAGCTAGTCAGGGACAGACGGGACCTTGGGAGAGGGAGAAGAATGAGGAAGTCCAAGAATAACAGGATCTTGTAAAGTGGACAGAATACAGTGTGCTGACCACGTCCTGTACCAAGAAAAAAACCTCAGAGAAAAACAAAGTAACTGAACCCAGGGAGGTGGAAACAGTGATGTCACCTCAGACCTGAAGTGGCAGTCCTCAATCAGGTCTGTCCTGCCAAGGGAAAGGGGGGGTGGGGAAGGCGTGGTTTGAGCTTTAAAATGTATGGATATTGCGGAGGCAGAATTCTTTGAAAGAACCAATCAGAAGCCAGCAAAACATATATCTACCCCTAGACAAAGACTCCTAACTGGCAACCGACTTGGGCCCCCTCTCTGCTACAGCAAGTCCATTTATCTCTTAATAAACTTTGCTTCTACATACTGTCTTTGTCCTTGAACTCATTCTTTGATTTTTCGAGGCAACGAACTCGGACCCAACCGGGAATACTGACATCACCACCACTAGTGGAACTGAGGCACTACCTGGGGCGGGGCAGGGCGCTGCTGAGAATATTAGGGCACACTTGTCTTTGCCTGGGTTCACAGAGTGGGGCTTCCATACCAAGAAAGGCACACCAGGCCCGCTGCCCCTCCCATCCAGCAGGCAGGCACCTTCTAAAGTAGGGATATGACTCAGAGAGAAGCACACCTTTGTCCTTGCCCCCAGACTATTGGTTAAGAAATTTTGCCCAAGGGTAGAAGTAAAAGCAAGCCTAAACCAGAGCACCCACCCCCCCCAATAATCTTACTTTACATGCAAGCATGGTGGGGTTCAAGCCTAAAGGTGCTCTTGAAAACAGTGGAAACTGTAGTCAAGGCAAATGGGAAGAGACTGATAAAATCATTGGTGACCTGGTAGGCCAGCTAATTCGCCAGTTGGAAAAGGGGGAAGAGACCATTGGAAAGAGCCCTCCTGGGTTTAGAATAAATCTCAAACACCTGCCCCAGGGTTTATTCCTTTAAAGAAATTTGAATTTGATTGGGTTAGTCTGTGAGGCAGTTTATACCCTAGGGTAGTGGTCTGCAAACTCATTAGTCAACAGAGGCAAATATCAACAGTACAATGATTGAAATTTCTTTTGAGAGCCAAATTTTTTAAACTTAACCTATATAGGTAGGTACATTGTTATTAACTTAATTAGGGTACTCCTAAG
>NW_005371023.1:617206-619081 GCF_000412655.1 Myotis brandtii | reverse complement strand
TGTTACAGTAGCATTGAGAGGTTTTTTAACAAAGGCTAATGTCGCTTTGCTGTTTCTGAATTCCTAAAACCTGTTGAGAAAAGCTTCCCTCATATTTAAAAGTGTTGTTTTGAAATAGCAAATGTCAATATCAAAATTATTTTCTTGGCGATGTTTCAACAGGCTTGGAAAGTGAATCAAAGTGTCTCTTTCAAAATTTTGAGCAAAAAGAGATTTGTTGTTTTTAAATAAAATAACTTCTTCTAACATCGAAAAAACTGTGTTTCCTTTCCCCTGTAGTCTATGATTAAGCTGATTATGAGACGTAGTAACGTCTACCATGAAATAAAATTTTGGGATCCACTGATCGTTCGTTAGTTCTGGATAGTGAACACCCTTCTCAAGGAGAAATGCTTTAATTTCTGTTAATAAGGAAGCGAAACGTTTCAAAACGTTTCCTCTTGATAACCAACGTACCTTGTTATGCAGCAGAAGATCTGCATGCTCACTCTCCATTTCAACTAAAAATTTTTTAAATTGGCGATGATTAAGAGCTTTGGCTATAATGGGGTTGATAATCTTAATCACTAATTCCATAACTTTGAAAATTTCTTCTGGAAATGCCTACACACAAAGCGCTTCTTGATGACTGATGCAATGGTAAGTAAGTATTTCATCATTAATTTTTTCTTTCAAAATAGCAACAAACCCATTTCCTATGCCGGTCATACTTTTCGACCCATCTGTTGAAATTGACACAACTTTATCGAGTGGAATATAATGTTTTTCAATGCACTCAATTACAGCATTTGCTATATCCTCTCCACCTGTTTGACCTTTGAGTGGCAATAATCCTAAAAGTTCTTCTTTAGGACCTGTAGATGAAATAAATCATACAAAAAGTAAAACTTGTGCTGTATCATTTATGTCACAAGACTCATCAACTGCTATTGATAAAGCTGAAACCAATTTAAGACCTTCGACTTGCTGGTTGGTTATATTCAAAGACATTTTGACTGGTCTATCTCTCACTGTTTTAGCAGACAATGGTAACTCTTTAATTTTTTTAAATAATATCTGCTTTGTTCTTAAAATCCCAAAATAGCTCTTCGGATGCATTTATAAAACAACTTTTTATGTATTCACTGTCTGTATATGGTTTGCCTCTTAGCAATCTCTTGACTAATCACAAAACTTGCAATATTAACATTGTTGGAAGATTGCATCCAGTAATTAAATACATAATTTGATTTTCCTTGACTCTTCTGAAGTTCCTTAACTGCTTTATTCCTTGCATCACCCACAGGATATTTAGTACTAAATGACTCATGTTAGGTTGTAAAGTGTCTCTCCAAATTTGATTTCTTGTTCCCTCTACTCCCATGAGGCTGAGAATTTTTATCATAAATGGGTGAATATATAAAATGCTTTTTCTGCATCAATTAATATGATTGTGTAGTATTTAGACTTCATTTTGTTTATGTGGTGTAACTCATTTATTCATTTGTGAACATTGTACCATCTCTACATCCCTGGAATAAATGCCACTTGATCATGGTCTATGATATTTGTAATGTATTGCTGGATCCACTTTGCCAATATTTTATTGAAAATTTTAGCATCTATGTTCATCAGGGATGTTGGTTTATAACTTTCTTTCTTTGTGGTATCTTTATCTGGTTTTAGAATTAGGATAATGCTAGCCTCTTAGGATAAGCTTGGGAGTCTACATACCTCTTAAATTTTTTGGAAGAGTCCTGATTAGCTTCGGGAGTTACACTTAGCACAGTGTTGTCTACCCTGAGATTCTACACACTCTTACTAAAAGGGTATCTTCTTTTACATCTGATCTCTCATGCAGCTAGGATTACAAAAATGCTATAAAAATATGTGAGC
>NW_005371023.1:614226-615345 GCF_000412655.1 Myotis brandtii | reverse complement strand
TGGGAACAAGCCCTAGGGACAAAGTGAGGCAGCAGAAACTCCAGCAGATGCTTTGGGGAGGAAGGGGAAAGCCCCTCTTGCGGGAGAACAGTGTGCAGGACCTGCCAAAGTCGCACAGGGGCACACCTGCACTGGCAGGTACCCCCACAGAAATTGTTGCAGAATTGTTCAGAGGTGTATTTTTGAGACTCCCCGTCAGAGCCCTGATGAAATAGGCAGGAATTGGAAATAGCACTGAGATCCATGGAGATGGGTTTGGACCACCAATCTTGGTCCACGTGGTCATAGGAAGCTGAGCAGGTGCTCAATTCAGTGCAGGGGTCTCTATGTGTCAACAGATGAAGACTTCATGGGTCCTCTTACATGAGACACATGGACCAATGGTCTGCATTGAGGATCCCTCCCTTTAAACCCCTTACATCTGATTTCAACGGGCAGACATGCATATGTGCATTTGAGTCTGCCTGTGACAGACATGAGAGAGGCTGAAGTGAAAAATACACACTAGGCCACAAGTGAAGGTCAAGTCACGTCTGGTTTGGGACTTGCAAATCTATCTACTCCTTGAGTTGATTTTTTTGTGTAATGCATGTATGACTTTGATAGTTCTGATAATATTAAAGTCATATGTTCAATGTTATCCATATATCACTTATCCATGGAGTAAAGTACGTTATTTAGTTTTTAAAGTCCCTGACGATGGGGGAACAGTACAAAGTTCAGAGGAGGACATTTCCTTGAACATCAGTCTGCTCACCGATTTGCACATGAGCCACAGATTCTGGCAAAGTGTTCTCAAGACAGTATATGGCAACGAAGCGGTATCCAAATATATTAAAAAACAACAACAACAACAACAACTTTTAACCCTCAAAATTAGGAAATTAAAAAAAAGCAATTTTAAAATGGGCATAAGTCCTGGACAGTCACCTCACCACAGAAGATACACAGATGGTAGGGGATGCATGATGGCTAGGAGTAGGTGGAAGGTACACTCATCCCCTCCCAGGACCAAAGGTGAATGACAGCTAAATGATAGAACAAGCAACCTGAACAAGCAAATGAAGACTACTTGGACATAAGCCTTATAACCAAGGGTTAGAGACAAAGCCAAACCCA
>NW_005371023.1:581493-610866 GCF_000412655.1 Myotis brandtii | reverse complement strand
CAAATTTTTTCAACTTAAACTATATAGGTAGGTACATTGTTATTAACTTAATTAGGGTACTCCTAAGCTGGCCTTTGCTAAAATAATAATAAAGCCACCAACACAAAATAATTACAATTCTTAAAATGATGACAAAAATACCTGTAGGATTTGTAGCTGGTTGGAAAAATACAGGTAACTTTATACTTCCAGTAGGTACTTTTGTCACCCGCGCGATTTGGGAACCCTAGCACTAATAACCACTGCACAACGAGACTGCTGACTGACTGGCTCACTCAACTCATGCATGAATCACACACGTGTGTCCCCGCGCTGCGTATCCCGTGGCCCGCCCACACCCCCCACTTCCGAACCACGTCTTCAAAATAGACTTGCTCAGGCTGAAAACCGACTTCTTCAAAATAGATTTGCTTAGACAGACAAACTACTTCTGCGCAAAGTCTACAGAGAGTTACACGCTTATTACCTGCACACCCGCACGTGGTATTTTGTGGAAGAGCCACACTCAAGGGGCCAAAGAGCCGCATGTGGAGCCGCAGTTTGCGGACCACTGCCCTAGGGCACTGTTAAAAACAATGTAGCGATCAGCTAACAATTACTGGAGCTTAATCTGGTGTATGATCAGGGGAAGAATCAGTCAAAGAAAATCTACCAAAACTGAGTTCCTCCTGGGGTACCTGCAGGCAAGCCCAAGGCTCTGCTACCTGAGTAGCAATCTCAGAGGTTGCAATCTGTGGAGAGGAAATATACAGCACTACATTAATCCAGCATGTCACCAAAGAAATAAATAAGAGAGTGACAACAAGTTCCAGATGAAGAGACAACAGCCAGAGGAGGTTACTTTTTGATTTAAATTAAAAAAAGAATTGTTATAACTTTGGTACTGGGAAACTCCCTTACCTACACACACACACACCACACATACACACACACTCACACACACAGTGAAGATTTCTGGTTTCATCAGGATGATTGGAAGCTGGACCCTCTCCCAGCAGCTGGTTAAGTAAGCAACTGAACCCCCTTCAGGGAGAAACTGGGAAATGGTTGGATTGTTTGTTTGTTTGTTTGCCTGAGCTTGGTAAATGGCTGGCGAATCAGCTCCTGTGCTCATTCAACACAGCTTCTCTCTTTGCCAAAGCCATGGAATGCACCCCCTATTGGCTATAGCTTGGAAATCTGGGGCCAATAGCAATATTGGCTCACTAATTTTCACAAATGTACCACACTAACATAAACTATCAGGGGGAAACAGGCCGAGAGGTATATGAAAACTCTTGATACCATTTGGGAAAGTTTTTAGTAAGTCTAAAGCCATTTTAAAATGTTCAGGTTACTTTAAGGGGACATAAAAAGCACAGTGTTGGACAGAAAGGTGTTGGTCATCGAGTAATGCTTTGTGTGTTGATTTAATATTGCAGAAATGGATTATGTCCATATGCAAGTGTTACTCAAGTTTGAGTCATATTAACATGAAAAGAAAATATTTTTGTTTATTTTTAAAATATATTGTATTGATTTTTTACAGAGAGGAATAGAGAGTTAGAAACATTGATGAGAGAGAAGCACGGATCTGCTGCCTTATGCACACCCCCTACTGGGGATGTGCCTGCAACCAAGGTACCGGAATCAAACATGGGACCCTTCAGTCCCCAGGCCGACGCTCTATCCAGTGAGCCAAACTGGCTAGGGCTATTTTCGGTGGTTTATCTTTTTAATTGACTTATACTAGGAGGGAGTGCCAAGGTGTGTCAGTGTTGGGAAGTAAAAGATAATGCCTGAGGAAAATATTTTAAGGACACACTTATTTTTCTTTATGATTTAATGAAAGAAGCAAGACTTGGGCCCACCTGAGACCTACTTAATAAGAAACTTCATCGTACCATGATCCCCAGATAATCTGTGCATGTTGAAGTTTGAGAGTTTAAATCTGCTTTACTAGTCCTTCACTTGCTATAGTCCTTGCTTTCCCCTACCAGGGAGGTCTGCCCCTACACCAAAAAAAAGTGAAATTAATATAAAAATGGCCAAATTCTAAGGACTGTCAGCTGCTAACTTTTATAGTCCTTAACCAATCAGCTTAATCTTAGTCCTCTCTGCTTTCTAAATGGATGCTAATGGCCAAACCGATTTGGCTCAGTGGATAGAGTGTCGGCCTGCGGACTGAAGAGTCCCAGGTTCGATTCCAGTCAAGGGCATGTACCTTGGTTGCAGGCACATCCCCAGTGGGGGGCGTGCAGGAGGCAACTGATGGATCTTTCTCTCTCATCGATGTTTCTAACTCTCTCTCCCTCTCCCTTCCTCTCTGTAAAAAACCAATAACATATATATTAAAAAATAAATAAATGGATGCTAATGGAACTGTTAATGGTGTGCTGCCCTCCATATGCCAGCAGAAGTAGGCATCTTGGGGTACTGTGGGAATAAGGAATTCCTGAGGCCCCCGCGGGAGGACAAGGTATTGTAGAAAGCTTTATTTCTGTGGAAGCAAACCTCTGGGTTGCCAAGGCCCCATCTCCCTCTCTCCCATCTTGGAAAAAGTTCCACTTTGTCTTCACTAGGAGTAGGATCAAAGCCATGGCCTACAGTTTCCGCTCCGTACTTGCACGGCCCAGCAGCTGGCTAGGTTAGCTTGTGTTCTCAGCAGCAGTCCACATGGTGATGGCCACCTGACGATGGAGGGAACTCAGTAGAGTCCAAGGAAGCAGGAGCAAAGCCAGAGGAACATAGAAAATTCCTTTGTCTGGGGATTATGTATTCCCAAATTTTCACAGGCTTGCATTGATCTTTGTTCCCAGGTTAGACTGACAGACAAGCACCTTCCCTACATCACCCCAACTTTACTGCACAAGCACCCCTCTTCCCCCTTGTTGGACCCCTTCCCTCAGTGATCTGTGGGGAATGGTGGTTCTCTGGGGAGCGTAAAGTAGCATCTTCCTGGTGAAGCTGCTCAGATGGCCATGAGTATAATGCCTGGCCTCCCTTTTGCTCCTTTTCTATTATTAATATTAATAACTAGCTAATTACCACAGTAACAGAACCAACCATCCATATTTTTAAAGACTCATCCTGATTAAGGAGCACATCAGTAGATGGTCAGAACCTTCAGTTAACTGCAATGTTAGCAGAACCTGCAAGCCCCAGTGCCTACGGAGTCAGCAAGAAAGGGAAAAGGGGGAGGGGAAGGGAGACAAATAGACGTAGGTGGTAAATGTCAATGTAATAAAACACATCTGGATATATTCAGCTTAAGAAAATTATTACAACTTTAACAAAATACAGCTGAACACATTGAACTCCAGCACATGCAGCATGAACTTCGGACCTTTTCTTCTCATCCACTAAGCCACCCAACATTCTGGATAACAATTCAAATGCAAGAAGATTTCTACTGATGCTGTGGTTACTAACCAGTGTGGAATCCTCTGCTCTGACTTTATTCTTTGTTAACAACTACTATTTTGTCCCTCATGGTGGTAGGGTTTTAATCTTTTGTCAAACATTCACACTTCATCCTTGAATGGGGATGAGATTTAAATTCCCCGTGGGGTTTTTGCTTCATTAGGAATAGCACTCCCATATTACAGTATATATTTTATCATTATGAGTCTGGCCTTTCATTTTTAGAAATTCACCAATTAACCTACACATTATCTAGTTTCCAACTATAACTTTAAGTCAAAATGACTTTATTAACTACCTATTCTTAGACCAGCACCATAGTAATATTAAGATGATGACTATGAAATGTTTTTGTGGTTGACATTTTAATACTTAAATATCTATTTAGGAATTGTTTAGATTTAGAATATACATATAGTTGTTAATAAATGTATGTACTTATGAATGTGTCATTTTATGTGAGTTTTTATTTTTATTAGGTGTACATAACTATTGGCTAAACAAAACTAACTTGATGTCTGCAGTAGGAAAGAAAAATTAGCGAATTCTTGGATAAAAATTTTATTTATATGTTATTAGAGAAAGAAAGAGTACTCTAAGAGAAAGTGTATTTAAAGTGTTGACTGAGCCTGGGGTTCTGCTGTGGAAACAGGAAAGAGTAAAAACTCAAACAAATTCACTATTAATGAACTTTATTAGTATTAATGAGGGAAGAATAATTTATATAAGAAAATTATCAGTTTGGGAAGAGGAAAAGAAAATCTGAATTAGCGCTTTTGCAATCCTGTTCTGCTGTGCCGCATATATTGATTATCTTTTGATCTTTATCTTTAAGATATGTATATTCGTACCAGTTTATATTTGCTTTTAGTAGAAAAAAATGTATTTTCATGGAAGTACACATTTGCGTAACAAGTTTGTTAATAGGTTCAGAGCTCAATTAGCAAACCAGATATTTGTGGTTGACATTTTAATGCTTAAATATCTATTTAGGAATTGTTTAGATTTAGAATATACATATAGTTGTTAATAAATGTATGTACTTATGAATGTGTCATTTTATGTGAGTTTTTATTTTTATTAGGTGTACATAACTATTGGCTAAACAAAACTAACTTGATGTCTGCAGTAGGAAAGAAAAATTAGCGAATTCTTGGATAAAAATTTTATTTATATGTTATTAGAGAAAGAAAGAGTACTCTAAGAGAAAGTGTATTTAAAGTGTTGACTGAGCCTGGGGTTCTGCTGTGGAAACAGGAAAGAGTAAAAACTCAAACAAATTCACTATTAATGAACTTTATTAGTATTAATGAGGGAAGAATAATTTATATAAGAAAATTATCAGTTTGGGAAGAGGAAAAGAAAATCTGAATTAGCGCTTTTGCAATCCTGTTCTGCTGTGCCGCATATATTGATTATCTTTTGATCTTTATCTTTAAGATATGTATATTCGTACCAGTTTATATTTGCTTTTAGTAGAAAAAAATGTATTTTCATGGAAGTACACATTTGCGTAACAAGTTTGTTAATAGGTTCAGAGCTCAATTAGCAAACCAGATATTTGTGGTTGACATTTTAATGCTTAAATATCTATTTAGGAATTGTTTAGATTTAGAATATACATATAGTTGTTAATAAATGTATGTACTTATGAATGTGTCATTTTATGTGAGTTTTTATTTTTATTAGGTGTACATAACTATTGGCTAAACAAAACTAACTTGATGTCTGCAGTAGGAAAGAAAAATTAGCGAATTCTTGGATAAAAATTTTATTTATATGTTATTAGAGAAAGAAAGAGTACTCTAAGAGAAAGTGTATTTAAAGTGTTGACTGAGCCTGGGGTTCTGCTGTGGAAACAGGAAAGAGTAAAAACTCAAACAAATTCACTATTAATGAACTTTATTAGTATTAATGAGGGAAGAATAATTTATATAAGAAAATTATCAGTTTGGGAAGAGGAAAAGAAAATCTGAATTAGCGCTTTTGCAATCCTGTT
The DNA here is from genome assembly GCF_000412655.1 of Myotis brandtii. NCBI lineage: Eukaryota > Metazoa > Chordata > Mammalia > Chiroptera > Vespertilionidae > Myotis > Myotis brandtii. Next base: position 605,465 of record NW_005371023.1, on the reverse strand, counting down.
CTGCTGTGCCGCATATATTGATTATCTTTTGATCTTTATCTTTAAGATATGTATATTCGTACCAGTTTATATTTGCTTTTAGTAGAAAAAAATGTATTTTCATGGAAGTACACATTTGCGTAACAAGTTTGTTAATAGGTTCAGAGCTCAATTAGCAAACCAGATATTTGTGGTTGACATTTTAATGCTTAAATATCTATTTAGGAATTGTTTAGATTTAGAATATACATATAGTTGTTAATAAATGTATGTACTTATGAATGTGTCATTTTATGTGAGTTTTTATTTTTATTAGGTGTACATAACTATTGGCTAAACAAAACTAACTTGATGTCTGCAGTAGGAAAGAAAAATTAGCGAATTCTTGGATAAAAATTTTATTTATAAATTTTTTATAAATAAAAAATTGAGCAACTCATTGCTCAATAAGTGTTAATATTTTTTCCTCTGTGCTTTTGTCATGCTGTCTCTCTTCTGTAGAATAGCCATCCCTTCAGTTCATCCACTCCTTCTATGTAACTCTTAATAGTCTCTTGAGTGAAACCTTTCTAAGCCATGTGAGTCCATATATCCATTGTTCCTTTGAATGTCTCTAGTATTTATTATACATCACTCTGCATTGTTATTTACCTTTGTGTCTGTATTATCATCTGCAATCCAAAGAGACTGAAAGGTGTTTTCTAGAGAGTTTTATGTCTCTAAGCCTTTGCAAAAACAAAAACACAAAAAACACACACACACCAAAAAAACTCAAAAAAAAAACATACACTTTAACATTCTCTTTAGACACCTTCATTCTTTTGGCTCTTTTAACTAAGTCACACATTTATTTTCTTTTCTAATTTCATAGCATCCTATTTGAATTTATTGATGTAGAATTTATTGTCTTCCTATTATAAGTTTACATATCTGCCTTTACATTTTTAAGGGCAGAGATCCTGTTTTGAGTTTATTCTACAATCATTCCACATTCACTTAGAATTTTCTAAGGTACCAAGCACCATCCTTTTAATAAACTTGTCATTCTAACACATACCAGAGGATTGCGAAAATATTAAACAGTTAGTAGATGTGTTGTGAATAGATGGATGAATGAAAATTATTTCAATGGGCACACTCATGTTTACTGATGTTGGCTCTGTTCAATAAATATTTCATTATTCTTAAATAATAATAATTACTTTTTATAAGAGAACTAAGTATGTTTTCAGTTTTAGGTATCGTTTATCTGGCCAGTTGTAGCAGTGTAGATCTGTGAGGTACAGACTTGGCCATTGAGTTTCTTGGTTCTAGTTGACGTGCTTGAATTACTTATAATATTTAGTTTTCACTTTCTTAGTCTATACAATGTGGCATTTAGATTAGTTGAAGGCAATTGTCTTTTGCAAGTCTAGAGTTTTCTAACTTTAAGACTAATTGTATTTGTGCATAAATGTACCATAGAAGTTGAATGCAGATATTCTATAATGGGTGATTCATTTAAGTATTTTTGTTTTGGTTTAGAGTTATAAATGATATCTCTTCTCCAAAAATAAATTCAGAGGAGGTAGGATTGCAGCATTGTAAGGCCATGGATATTGAACTCAAATAAACAGTTCATGTCTACATTTGGCCATTTATTAATTATGCAAACTTAGGCATAAAATGGGAAATCTTGCTAAGTTTTCTCATCTGTACAATGGGAAGAATAATTAAATCTACTTCATGGGGCTATGATTCAATGAAGTAAAGCATATTAGTTATTTAGCACAATGACTGAACCATATGGAATATCAGAACTTAAAGAATATCAGTTGTCATTATTATTAGTAGTAGTAATACTATAAATCATTCTGTATTAAGAAAACATTTCCCTGGAGATACCTGATTCTTTAGTTTTGTTACCATTCGATTTCCTCCCCATAAATCCTAATCCAAATTTTGAAATTTTACTTGGATAGTTGAGATTTTCATTTTTTGTTATATCAGAATTTCATTGGAGATTTTCAGGTCTTCTAGAAAATCATGATTCATAAAGACAGCTAAATTATAGATAATTTTAACAAATATTTAAGAGTTATTAGAATTCACTCACTAAAGTCTGAAAATTGGACATTAAAAAAAATGTCCACACTTAAAAAAACCATCACCTCTGTGGGAGAGCCCTTTGTATTATATTCATCATCTTTTAGTAAAATCAAAGTTTGATGTTTGGTTTTTGCAGATAGAAGCACCAAAGCTGAAGACAATCCATATGAACAGATATTGAAATGGGTGCGATAAAGTTCTGATTTACAGCATTGTGATTATTTGGTCACATCCTAATTGTGTACTTAATCTTCTATTCTCTAAATATATGAAAAACAAACAGATATATAATAATTGTGATAACATCATCCTATCCAAGGAAGAAAAACTAAAGATCTTTTTACTAGGGATTTTCTTGTCTTGATTAGCTCATGACAATAGCAAATTCCCTCCATCTACCAAGACCTTGGACAGTTTTGCTGAACAAACTTCTAGAAATTCTTTGAAATGTCCAATCAGTTGTCTTTTACTTAAATCTTCATGTGGTGCCTGGTGGAGAGTATGCTGGGGGTGCTCATAGGAAAGTTCTTGGCCAGTGGGGGGTTATAGTACTTTTTAGAGGAGTGATAATTTAACTAACTTTTACAGAGTTTCAACTATGTGCAAAGCACTGTCCTAAGACTTTGGAATTAAAAGGTTGTGAAGGTTTAGCCCCAGTATACAAGCAATTTATAATCAAATATGAGACTGTATGTATGTAAGCAGCACTGTCCCCACTCTATGTCACATATATGTAGAATTTCATATCTAAACCAGGAGGGGATTGGTGCTGAGAAGGTAGCAAGGGACACTCAGGGAAGTTTCTCAGATACTCACATTTTTGTTAAATTTGATGCAACTGGTAAATTTGGGAGCTCTGTGGTATAGAACCATCTTGCAGCAAACCAAGTCTTTCAAATGGTGCTGAGTGAGATGAGTGAACATGTTCCCCTCACTCTCCTGATATTCACACCCCTATATGCCAGTCAGAAAGTGGCCTAAATAGCGGGTGAAATAATGCCTCATGGTTCAGGCTCATAGGCCCCCATGTTTCACAAATGTTTATAATATATCTCAGTGGCATTAGACACACTGTGACAGACTCTAGAACTCCCTGTCAGCCTGGAAAAAGTACTTTGCTTTTTATGAAGAATTAGTTTATTTTGGGGAAATCATGTAATTGCTGGGAGAATAAACAATCTTTGAAGTAAAGGTACAGGCCCCCTTCCTTTCTCCTCACTTTGCCTCCTAATGATAATAGTCACCTAGTTGGCCAGCCAGAGTGGTTTTTTCTTTGCCATATTTATTTTTTAATCATTTGACATGACAAAAAAATTGTCACTGGTAATAGAATACCGAGACAGGATAATGGTTTGCCACTTTGAAAGGAAATGACTATAGCGCTTTCCCGGTGGGAGATCAGAGTCCTGTCAAAACATTCTATTCTGTAGGATTAATCTCTTAAATATGTTAGAATACTTCCATTTATAGAACTCTCTTGTGACTTACCAGCAGAAATATTCAGGTACTGACAAATGGATTGATAAAATCTTTCATTGGCTTAATGATTGAAATAGAGCAAGCCAAGCAAAGTCTTTTTTGCCGAGTTATACAGGCATACATTGGGTTTAAGGAAGACGGCCATTTCTCCCTTGGATTTCCTTTGTATCCCATGATTCTGAATTAATTTTTAAAATGTCAAGGAGTGATTTCTTTTTGAAATGTGAATATTTATTTTTTATAAATATTGGATGGGACTGTGTTTATGATATGCTAGGACATTAGCATCTAGAGCAGTGGTTCTCAACCTTTCTAATGCCAAGACCCTTTAATACAGTTCTTCATGTTGTGATGACCTCCAATTTCATTGTTACAAATTAAACATAATTAAAGCATAGTGATTATCACAAAAACAATATGTAATATTATATGTGTTTTCCGATGGTCTTAGGCAACCCCTGTGAAAGGGTCGTTCGACCCCCAAAGGGGTCGCGACCCACAGGTTGAGAACTGCTGATCTAGAGACATGTTGCTCTCCACTGTTTGGAAGTCACCGCACCAGGTGGTGTGGAAGACAACACACTTCATAATTCCATGTGGCATCTAGAAATTTCCCAGATACTTCTTGAGTAACCAACTTTTAATTCAATTAACATAAGTAATGCTCCTTTTCTCAAAAGATATTTCTCATAAACAATGTAGCACACAATTGTATTAAGATTTTTCATTTAAAATGGTGGTCTGTGCAAAGATATTGGCTAACCTTCATGATAAGCTCATGAAAATTATAGTAGACGAATAAAAATATTAGTAAAGAGACCAGGAGGATGGTAATTTTAAATCTTTAGATTTTATAAAAAGTGGAAGAGACTTTTACTCCCATCCATCATGAATAAATTGGTAAAGGAATTGCCCTCCATTGAAAACAACTAAAATATTTAAAAATATTTAGGAAATATATTTAGATATGGATGAACAGGCAAAGAATGGAAGCAATTATTACAGTGGCTTTCTAATTGGGGGAATTATCAGAAATATGCCACAGAGAGGGGAAAAGCTGCAGAACTCAATTGCTTGGCTGAGTTTAGGAGACTGAGATCAAACTTTAGCAAAGCTGGGACACTTAGCTGATTATTGGAGAAGAGATTCCTATGCAAAATAAGAGTTTTCGAAATCTGCACATGGGACTATGGTTGCTAAACTGCACAATCATAGGTGAAACTCTGGAAGACAAAGCAAAGAGCAATCAGAGTGCTGTAAGATGAAAATACTCAAGAATTCGCAATGTTAGGAAACATCCAAGTTCTATTCAGTCAGAGTAGGCAGACTTTGTTGAAACCTGGGACGTTCAGTAGAGGATTCAGAGGCTCATATTTTCTGAGAGGATTAAATTGGCCCTTAGACTAAAACAAAACAAAACAAAAAAAAAACCAAAACAAACAGAAAAAACATCAACCCTAACAAAGCTTAAATATAAACCTCAAAGAGATCAAGCTGTTCTACAATGAACTGTCTTCCAAATAACTATTGCTTTTTAAAGACAACACGATCCAGATAGACAATAACGTATTATTCACAATATGCAGCATATGCAAATAGAAGGAAACTTTCTTAACCTAGCAAAAGAAACATAAAAAAAATACATCTCACCTTGTATTTAATGATGAAAAAGTAAATACTTCTTAAAAACAGTGAATTTGACAAGATGTCTGCTCTCACATCTTATACTCAATAATTTCTTGGATGTTTCAGATATTTTTAAAAGGCAAAATAAATCAATAATATAGGGATTAGAAAATAACAAGTAACTTGTTTTATTTGCAGATAGCATGGTCCTTTATGTGGAACAGCCTAAGCGAACAACAAAAAAAAGTATTTCTAAAAAAAATATGCTTTTATTGATATCAGAGAGAAGAAGGGAGAGGGAAAGAGAGATAGAAACATCAAAGATGGGAGAGAATCATTGATTGCCTGACCCCTGCTCACTCCTTACTAGAGATCCATCCCACAGTCTGGGTATGTGTGTGTCATGACCAGGAATTGAACCTTCAACCTCCTGGTTCATAGGTCAACACTCAACCACTGAACCACACCAGCCAGGCTACAGAAAAACTATTATAGAAAATAAAGGAATTTAGTAAGTATTAGAGAAGATGTAGAGAAACTGGAACCTTAATACATTGCTGATGAAAATGTAAAATGAATCAGGCACTTTGGAAAACAGTATAGTAGTTTATTAAAATGTTAACTGTATACTTAACATGAAACACAGATATTCCACAACTAGGTAGGTATCAATCTAGGACATATGTCCACACAAAGGCTTTGTGTAAATGATTGGTATAATGATCCTATATAATAAAGATGTAATATGCAAATGGTCGTTATGCCGTGAAGCTTAACGACTGACCGTGTCACGACTGGATCAGCAGGAGGGTGGGCAGCAGGCTATAAGCGGGAAGTGGAGAGCTAAGGAGGGGGCAGGGCAGCAAGCAAGTGGGAGGCAGAGAGCTACAGGAGGGGGCAGGGAAGCCAGCTATGAGGGAGGGCCAGGGGGAGCTACAGGAGGGCGGCAGCGAGCTACTGGAGCACAGATTCGTGCACAGGGCAATTAGTTTTATTATAATAGCCCCCAAATGGGAACTATACAAACATGTATATACATCAGCTAGTGAATGGGTAAGCCAAATGTGGTACATCCATATAATGAAATATGAAATCCTAACCCACAATAAAAAGAAAGAATATATATACCAATATGGAAAGACTACGATTTCAATATGTTCTAAGTTACCAAAACCCAGTTAATTTTTCAGCAAAATAACAAGCTAATGGTCCTTTTGGGCATTAAGGAAGGACAAAAGAAACAGTGTGTCCTCCATTCCACCAGCATGGAAATATATTTTGCAAATACTTTTATTTACAATATAATAAGCACATTGTAAATGTTTTAATTCTCTATCACTTGTAACCATCTGAGAACAGTCCTCTGTTTGTAGGAAAAGTATTTTGTTTTTAATGTTTAAATAAAACATGCCCTTTGGCTTGAATGTGAGGTTAGGCTTTTAATAATAAATCAAAGACACTAAATGCGCAGAAATATTTATGTCTACTAATGTTTCAGTTATTTATTGCTCTAGAAGAAATGACCCCGAATTTCCTGGAGTAAACAAAAGTACTCGTTTGTTTTACTCCCAAATTTACATCTTGGGCAAAGTTCAGTGGAAACAAATCATGTTTGTTTCACGGGGTGTCCCTAGGGTAGCTCAGCTACTGCAGATTGGAATCACATGAAGACTCTGACATGTTTGTCGTTGATGTCTGTAGTCGGCTGGGAATCTCAGCTGGAGCTGTCTGTCAGACACCTACAGAGGGCTCCTTGGAATCCTCATAAATGCTAGATGGTTTCCAAGGGCAAGCATTCTGCAGAACCAGGTGGAAGCTGTTTATTAGGTATCTCTTGCTGTGCAATGAATTCCCCAAAATGAAGTGGAATGAAACACCATGTTTCTTTGGGTCAGGAATCTGAGCATGTCTCGGCAGTGTCCTCTGTGTCGGGGTTTCTTACAGGCTGTAATTAAGGTGATCACTTAGGGTTTAGCCTTCTTAAGGTTTGATGGGGGATGTTTCTGCTTCTAAGGTTTCTCATTTGGTTGTTGGCAGGATTCAGTTTCTACTAGGCCGTTGGGCTAAGGGAAGTTAGAGTCTCACTGGCTCCTGGCCGGAAGCCATCCTCAGTTCCTTGCCACGTGGGTCTCTATAACGCGATAGCTTGCTTCATCAATGCATGCACACTGAGAAGGCCAGAGAGAGAAGAGCCAGCAAGAGGAAAATTCGTCTTGTGTAAACTAGTCCTGGACATCACATCCCATCTGATTTGCCATAGTCTGTTCTATAGATGCACATCATTGGGTGTAGCTGAGACTCAAGGGGAAAAGATTGCACAAGGACATGAGCACCAGGAGTGGGGTTGTTACAGAACATCTTCTAAAGCTGTCCACCAGAGCCATATTTCTTTTTATAATATAAGAAATTATGTTGCTTACATTATTTTCTTAGTCATTGTTTCTCAGTCATTGGTTCTCAACTCCAACTTCCACCCTCTCTCTTTCTATTTCTCAGACCTCTCCTTTGGCTGCTACTTGAATTATTTCCTGGATTTAGAGTTGAAGTTGGTAGGAAGGAGCAGGTAGAGATGAGTCTATGCCATCTTGTCCAGACTTGACTTTATGCTTGCTTTTAAAAAATTGAATATGTTTTTCTCTGTTTTAATTTTCAAAGGATAATAAAATTATAAAATAACTTTGACTAAGAATTCATGTTTTGAAAATATATTTCAGAAATAGTTTAGAGTTTTACAGATCTCTTCCTTGTTTACCACAGACATGAGACAACCCAAATGTTTGTACAGATACTTGATTTCCACAGAATGCTTTGGGTCATGAATAGTGTCATTGATCTGCAATATGCCCCTTATTACATTGTAAGAAGCTACCTTTAAAAGAGTAGTGGAATGGGCATTTGAGCAATGTCAAACTTGGGTCAAGAAGTGATGACTCCATAGTGTGGTTTTCAGATTTCTTGCCTACTTTTAGGATGTACTTTCAGTTTTCCAGGTCTGAGGAGACAGAAATCACTGACATGTTTTCTATCCTTGAAGAACTAATCATCTAATCTAGTGGATCAGAGGGAAAATATCAGATAGTATGATTTTAATAAAGGGGGGATTGACAAAGTAAAAGTGAGAAGACGAGTAAGCTAGAAACACGAAAGGGAAGGAGAAATGTTTGAGGAGAAAAACAGAGCATTAGGTAGGGCTTGAGAGGGTCTGATTCCACAAGGCAGTCCCTGAAGTGGGACAGTGCAGCAGATGCTATAAAGTCATACAAAACATTATTCCCTCCCCCGCAAATCATGGATTGGAATTAACAGTCCTTGTTTTAACCGAGTCTAAGTGCATACAATAATTTAGTGAACTATAGCTGTACAGAAAGCTCTGCTACACTGAGATTTAATTTAGGCTAAATCTATTTAGGGTAACAAATATATTTAGTGAAAATGATACAAATAAAGCTTGCCTGTTATAGTATTCTAAAATACATTTAGCCATAAATTTTATTATAAATTTCCTCTCCAAAGATGTTAGAACATTTCCATAAGTATTACTTTCATTTCCTTCCAATATACAAAATATTGCTGAGTAAGGAAAGAGAAGATCAGATGACTTATTCAAGACCATACAGTTCACCAACTATAAGTTTTATTTCTTCTTTACTGTTGTTTTAATACCCCTCCCTATACACACTAGTTCTCTAAACACCTAAACACACACACACACACACACACACACACACACACACACACCAGCATTTGTACTACTAGATCATACCTAGGAGAAATAAAAATTTATGTTTACAAACAAAATATATATATGGATGTTTATAGCAATTTTATTAATAATTTCCCCAAACTGGAAATAATGAATATGGTTTTCAACTGGTGAATTAAGGAATGAACTATGGTAGATATTACAATGGAAAAGTCACTTGGCAATAAAAAGGGAACAAACTATGCTGCACACAATACCAGGGATTAACTGAAGTGACTTATGCCAAAGGAAAGAAGCAAAACCCAAATACCCACATCGGTCTGGCTATCTAATTTGTAGGGCCCAAAGCCAAATGAAATTCCGGGGCCTATTGTTTAAAAATCAGACTTTTAATACAGTGACAGCAGAGCATTGAATCAAACAGGGGGCCTTTCTAAATGCAGGGCCCTGTGTGATTGCATAGGTTACAGTCCCAAGAAGCCAGCACTGACTGTATCATTTCATTACTCTGACATTCTCACAAGGTAAACCCACAGGGAGAGAAAGAGATCAGTCATTGCCAGGGGCGAGAGTGAGAGGGTGAAGTTCTCTATAAGGGCAGAAGGGAGTGCATTGGAATGAGGGAGTAGCTCTATGTCTTGTTAGGCATGGGGTTACACAATTATATGTGTATGTCAAAACTCATAGAGCTGGCTACTAAAAAGCAAAAATTTCTCTATGTAAATTACATAAATCTGACTTTTAAAAACATACACACACACACACATTTTATTGCAGGTTAGTTATAGATAATTCCAGAGGAATGAGGAACCTCACATAACTATTAGAAAACAAGATGTAACAGAAAGGGCAGTGATAATGACTTGGCTACAATGGGATCTTGGCCTCTTCCTAGCAGGGTGAAATAGATTTAGTCATTTAACCTCTTAGAGTCACAATTTCATTATCTTTAAAAAAGGATGGCAAGAACCAGTCAAACTCACAGAGTACTTATAAGGATCAAATAAGGTAATAAATGTAAAAAGTTTTTTTTTAATTTTATGAGTGTAAAGCACTCTGGAAATATTATTAGCGATGGTAATAAAACTCCAACTTAACATTACATCCCGCCCCCCACACACACACACATTTAAAAATGTGTCACTAACTGTGCACATTTCTGATTTAAAAAAATTGAAATAATAAATTCTCTTTAGCAATGTTCTGTAAAGACATAATTTAACGTATAACACACTTTAATCCTGGAGAGGGTTACTTGTTTTCTCAGTCAAACGGAAGTTTCTGATGGACTAAATTAAATTCCTATTTCTCAGTGTAGTGGATATTTCCCCACCTTAGGCTAAAATAAATGTATAAACCAGTGCTATTCTTCCATTTTGTTTTTAAGTTTTGGTTCTCACTTTTGACAGTTTTGTAATCTTCAAGTAACATAAATAGTATGACTAAGTAATGATTTATTATAAATGTATATGGAAATTAAATAGTTAAAACTTGCACAGTTAATTTTTGAGATAATTTACATGTGCTGTAAATGTTACCAGATACACAATAATAAATGTAAACCTTGGTAAATACACCGTTTAAAATATGATTACCTGGAAAATTCTATAAGCAGCTATATGACTCATATTTGCTTTTTAGCTTAATTAAAGAGAGGAAGGGAATCACTTATGAGTTCTGAGTTACTTTATGTCCCTGTTATAGCCGATAGGAAAGTATCTCCAATACAGCACCTCATCACACAGCAATATAATTGTTTATTTAAATGCATATTAGCTACTGTCAGGTCTGTGAGCTCATCAATGGCAAGGTGTGGGCCTTATTTCTATTTTTCAGATGGTTTACCTTTTGCTAGCACATGGTATTTGTTTAATGACTTTAACATAGGAAAATCAAATGTAATGATATTTGTTGGGCAGAGTGGCAATTGGACAGGATTCGGAATAGAGTACAAATACTTTAGGCCAGCGGTTCTCAACCTGTGGGTCACGATCCCTTTCACAGGGGTCACCTAAGACCATCGGAAAACACATACATAATTACATATGTGATTAATCACTATGCTTTAATTATGTTCAATTTGTAACAATGAAAATACATCCTGCATATCAGATATTTACATTATGATTCATAACAGTAGCAAAATTACAGTTATGAAGTAGCAACGAAAATAATTTTATGGTTGGGGGTCACCACAACATGAGGAACTGTATTACAGGGTCACGGCATTAGGAAGGTTGAGAACCACTGCTTTAGGCTAATGTCTCAGCTCTGTTTTCATATTAGTTATGCACACTGGATGTGAAGGTTAACCTGTGATGAACCCCAGTTTTCTGACCAGTTAAGTGCCTAGGAAAATACTTGACTTGCAGTATTCTCTCTGCAAATAGCAACCCCTTTGCCTAACACATTATCATGGACTACTTCTTGGGAGTGTTGCAATAGTCAAGTGTAATAATGGATGTGAAATGCAAAAGTGCTCTCTTTTATATACAGTTCTATTCAAAGATGGTTAGAGAGAAAGAGTGCTGGACTCTTAAGTTTAGAGACCTTGACTAGTAGCACAACTTCTGTCACCAACCACTTCTCTTACCTAGGGCAAGATTTATAATATCTCTGGATTTTTTTTTAGAGTTTTTTTTTGTTGTTTTTTTAAGAGAGGAAGGGAGAGGGAGAGAGATAGAAACACCAATAATGAGAGAGAATCATTGATAGGTTGCCTCTTGCACGCCCCACACTGGGGATCGAGCCCGCAACCCAGGCATGTGCCCTTGACCGGAATCAAACCTGGGATTCTTCAGTCCACAGGCCGATGCTCTATCCAACTGAGCCAAACTGGCCAGGGCTATCTCTGGATTTTTACTATAAAATGAGGGTATCTAAAATGAGTTCTAAATTCAGAAATATTATTTACTTCAATTGAATAGTGAAGCATATTCTATAATTAAAACAAACTAAGTATACAATTTTATGTAATATTATTTATACTAGCTGCAAGTATATCATAATTGGACGTCTAATTAGAAAATTCAATAATAAAATTAACAAAATATAAACCGGTTTAAAGATTCCATTTTCAAAGAGTTTTTTGCTCTAGCATGCCAAGAAATTATTTTGAGGGATAAAACATGGTTCTTGTCAACACATTATAGAGCAACATAGACCTTGTTTTGCTTTAGCTTTTATCAAAAAGAAATGCATGGCAATAAAAGAGAAAGAAATGTACCATGAGAATTTTTTGCATTATGTGTGAGTTTTCCTTTTTTGTTATTGTGGGTAATATGGGTGGTTTGTTTGTCTGTTTTTATAATTTTTTAAGCTTCTGTAACATCTACATTTTGCATTGGTATTTCATCTCAGCTATAGTATAAAACCCATAAAAGCAGGGTCATGGGTTATGTATATTTTTAAATCCTCACACTAGCTAGACATTATCTTGCACTTAGTAGTTGCTTAATAGATGTGCATGCACTGTTTCATTCAAACCTAATTGTCTACGTAATCAATCATACCTTTTAGAGTATTGATTCATGACTGGGATCAGATAATGGACAGGATAGATAGTCAGCAAGCTACTAAATTTCACTGCAGAATAAAAAATAAAACCTGCTCCAAGTTATTTCAGATTATAATGAGCTATAACCCGTTGTAGTTTTTCATATAGTTGGACATCTAGGTCTATTATATAGTCTAGTGCCAATGTAACTGTCTTAATATAATGATACAAACAGAAGTTCATAGAGATAAGACTAATGCATCTTCTCAAGACAATATAGTCCATTGTCCATTAGGCAGAATGAAGTTAGTTCTGTTTTTTTCAGTCACAACTTCTGACTCTGGAAGGATAGGAGCAAAGGACAAGATGCTCATGAGTCATTCTATTTGTCCCTTATTAGGCTGAGCCCTAGCACCTAAAAGAAGAAGCAAAAACTCATGTGGCTTTAAGATCATGTCCTTCTTCCCACTCCATAATCAGTGACATATTACTGGTAATGCACATGATGCCTTACTTTGCTTTGGTCTGAGTAACCAATTACCTTCTAAAACTGATCTCTTTGCCACATGGAAGCCCTCAATTTTGGCACCTTAATTAACCTTCCAAGGACTTACAAACTGACTTAATCAGTTGATGTGATTATTTAAAAATGTACAATCAATGTCACCCCATTCCATTAATTTGGCTTAATTATTACACTTGCTACTTAGAAAGTTGGACTTAATTTTAAGTGAACTAAAGTACTTGTCTTAGTTTCTTTTCATTTTAGTTTATTTGTATAATCAAATAAACCAAATATAGTTTTTCATATCATTAGCATCTACAGTGGTTATTAAAAATAATTTGATTTCAGAAAACACCTTTTCACAATGAGGTACTTTATCAAGTAACTAATTTTTTGTAATGACCATAGATTAAAACATTGCACTGTGAAATGAGTAAAGGTATAATTTTAACAGTAGGCAGGTCACACTGTGGAATATCAGGGCAAAAGCTTGGCTGGCTCACATTAATACAAATGTCCAGATCGCAGTGCAAGACATGACCTTTATTATTATGCATACGTATTTTTTTCTTTGCAAGAAATAACTTTTGCACATAAAATTTTATGCTATTTTCAGGCTTGGTTTGACTACAATAAATCTTTTACTGAATAAGCCTTAATACCAGAATAGAGAGCACAAGTGAATAAGTGAGAAAATGGTTTGATTTAGCAAATCTGTGATGTTATTATATGATTACCAGGAATTTATGTGTTCCATAATCTAGCTGGAGGAAGACACTGTGATTTGTTCCATCTAAACTCTTTAATGAATAAAATCTACATTCTCAAAATGTAATCTGATTTGAAAATGTTCCTACATTCTTCTAATCTTTGGCAGTGTAACAGAAAAAGAACATAGACTTGTATTTTAGAAGGTTATTTAAATGCTGCCTTCAATTTTCTGACCTTGAACAAGTAATTTAATCTTTCAGAGATTCAATTACATTATGTATAGGAAGAATATACAATAGAATATGAGCACCACAGCACTGTTGTCCAAAGAGTGATGGCATAGGGTAAGATGACTAGCACATGCCATGTATATAGTAGACACCCAATAAATGTCACTTTCTCCTTTTACCTGGGGTTTCTTGTCTGTTTCCTAGTTTTACCGTTGTATTCACATGAAACTTGTGTATAAGTTTTGTAAATTATTACAAAGTACATTTTTGTCAGTTGGCTGAGAAAGTCAGAGTTACCATCACATATTTATGGTACAATTCTCATCATTTAACTATAAAAGTAAAGAGAAAAGACTATTATAATTTTCAGCTGAAAGTATATAAAAAATTTTGGAAGTTTAAGCATCTCTATCCTGGATCAATTAGGAACACTTAGGTCTGCCTTTTTCTCACCTATTAACCTTTCAATATATACTCAAGGCATTAGGGTCACCACAAGTGTTAGAAAAATATGAAAGTGACAAACAACTCTAGCTTTGGAAACATTCAGCTTTGTAAAAATATATTCTTTATTGATTCCAGAGAGGAAGGGAGAAGGATAGAGAGACAAAAATATCAATGATGAGAGAGAATCATTGATTGGCTGCCTCCTGCATGCCACACCCGCAACCCCGGGCATGTGCCTTGACCAGGAATTGAACTGTGACTTCCTGGTTCATAAGTTGATGCTCAACCACTGAGCCACGCCAGCTGGGCAGCATTCATCTTTTTTACTAACGTTGGTAAAGGCCCAAATTACCTGGAAGTAGGAGGTTGGTTTCCTCAATAAGCAGATTAGCAAGCAGGAATTTTATTGGGAGTTCTCTTGGATTCAATACCTGAAGGGAAGGCAAGGCAAGGGAAGAAGCCAACCAGGCAGAAGGAGACTTTGAGCAGCAAATCTCAAGGGAAACAGCAGATGACCTCATAGGGAGTTCTAACTGTCTCCTGTTGGAGAGGAGTGACTGGTTCTTTACTAGCATATGCTTTGTAATGATGTCATTGGATGCAAAATCACTGACCAAGGGGAATAATCTTAAAACAAGGCAGCTCTCCTCGGTGGGGGCGACAGCCCAAAGGGAGCTAGGAACTGAGAACTGTCACTTGGTAGCACTTCCAGCAGCTGGGAAAATAAAGCCTTTATTTCTGAAGGGGGATCTGTATGGCACACTACAGTGCCCACAATGTTGGTTTTATGGGCTTTCACCTTGAGTGATGATTTAAACATCCTCAATCCCTCAAGATATGTACACAATGACTTTCACCCATTTCTCCTGCGGGTCTTTGCTGGCTCATCAGTTCAGAGTACCAGACTCCCCAGAGTCCTGCTTACTGTCTGCTCAGAGCTCAGATACTTCTCATCTTTGAAGAGATGCCTGAGTCTTCATCTCGGAAGAGATGCTGAGTTAGGTCTTGCTCGGAATACCTCAGTGATACAAACACCCATGCTTCAGAAAGAACAACAACGTAGGTGATGCTTCTCTGTCCTTTTATCTATCTACTGAATACATGTGGTGTGTGTGTATGTGTGTGTGTGTGTGTGTGTGTGTGTGTGTGTGTGTGTGTGTGTGTATAGAAATAAAAGAATGCAGATAATCTTTCATTAGGTTCTGTGTGTTAGTATGAGTGGTGGTTGCAGGTATGGTTGTATTATTCAGTGTAAGAGGAAGTTCAATCCTAGGATATGTTAGCTCCTAGATTGAATAACCTCACAGCACAAGAGGAGAGCATTTTCCTCTGTCACAACAGAATAGAGATAGAAATTTCCATCCTTGGTTAACAGTTGCTTCTTCTTTGCCTAATAGTCATTATGAGGAATGGCCATCAGTGTTGTAACATCCCCTCCTGGAATCTGGGCCATTGGCAGCACCTAATTGTTTCCCTCCCTCTCTCTCTCCCTTTTAAGCCACAAAAATGGACTCCAAAATAGATCAATCCAAAATGGAAGAAATAAAGGAAATAACTTCCCCATTTCTGTGTAGTCTGTATAACCCATAGAAAGCACCAAGTGGTCTCAACAGGGTGCAGATTAGAGACGACGGGTAAAAGTGAATGAATGTAAGAGTGTGACTGGGGTAATGGGCTCCCTTTCATCCTTTCTCTTTTGCCTTCCGTTTTCAAACCCCAGGAGCTACTAGTCTTCCTTCTGCTTCGCATGAGAACACCATATACAAGTAAGGTCCTGCTATCATAGAACAATTATTTTCTCATCACAGGACAAGTTGTCTTTTTCTCATTAAGAATAAGTTTTCATTATAGAACAAGTTCATTTGACTTTTTGCACAAGTCAAATGTTCAGAAGTAAATTACATTTTGTTGGACATTGTTCAACTGAAAGGTTTCTGGGTAGTGCCCTTTTCTCCTTGATAACAACAACAACAACACGAGAATTTGATTATTTCTCATCCTTATCCTGTATATTTCTAACAGGTACTACACTGTGAAAAAGGATGAGAAAATGGGGTGTCTAAGCCTAACAAATGGGAGAATACCTAGTAAGAGTGCTTTTTTATGGGGATTTTCTAGTTCAGAAATATGCAATGATTCCTGCAATGTGGTTTGATATTTGAGGTACTTTGTGCTTCTTTAACTGCTAGTGTCTCTCAGTTCTTATATTAATAAATTTTTTCATAGAAAATATGGCAGGATCATAAAATTGCTCTTTAAAAGCATGTATATGCAGCCCTGCCAGTATGGCTCAGTGGTTGAGCTGTGACCTATGGTCCAGGAGGTCATGGTTTGATTCTCAGTCAGGGCACATGCCCGGGTTGCCTTGACCCCAGTGAGGGTGTGCAGGAGGCCGCTGATCAATGATCCTCTCTCATCACTGATGTTTCTCTCTCTCTCTCTCTCTCTCTCTCTCTCTCTCTCTCTCTCTCTCCCTTCGTTTCTAAAATCAATAAAAATATTTTTTTAGAAAGCATGTATATAGTGTCTGGTTATCTTTCTTAATCCTGACACATCATGGGAACAATGTTACATTGTAACAGAAATTAGATCTATTTGGTTCTGGAATATTAAATAAAATATACTAACTACATGGGAAATTATTTAGCTTGTGAATGAAACTTCATTCCCCTCCATGAGTTTTGAGAAAGTTTTTGTTTTTGTTTTCAATCACATTACCATGCCAGAAATATTTTGCTTTCATTCTTGGTGTCTTCTGACACTCTTCATTTTCCTTTTATGGCTTTTTAATTATTTCATTAATTTCACCTATCAACATGAAGGATAATGTTCATTCAGAGTACGACATTTTTCCATTTGGCAAATTGTTGTTATAGAGTGCATTGTTGGTTTGATGTTGAATTTGATAAAATATCCCATTTAAGAATTCAAATTTTAGATTCGCATAGCCTTTATATATGAGAACATTTCCCAATAAATATCATTTAGAAGATTCTAACTTACAATATTTCATGGCATTCAGTATTAACAATGAAGGAAATAATAAGGAAGTCTGGGTTGGGAGAAATTGGTGAGAATAAGTTGAGACACAAAATAGAAATAACTCTATTTACAAAAATAACTCTGTGCTGAAATCATGCTTACGTGTCACCACAGGGAGAAACAGAACATGTGCAGCAGATGCATATGATAACTGATGAAACACTGCATGTATTGTCTGTTTGGAAAGGAGTCACAAATAAAAATTCAAATATATTATGCTTGGTGGAAAGGTTGACATCTACAACTCAATTCAGTGAAATGCAGGACCCTAAAACTCTGCCATTTTTGAATTATCAGGTCAACTTAATTCCAGGGGGACCTGTCATTTCTGTGAGAAATAAAGCCCAGCTGGTGTCATTGTTAGATACAATCCACTCACACTGCATGCCATGAGGTCAAAAACCTTATTCTCCAGGGAACAGATTAGTAATTTTCTCCCTTTGGAAGAAAAAAAAAATCTGAAAGTGCCTTTTCTTCAAACAGGAAAGAAAATGCATAGCTCCTCCACTAGCAACTGAAGTTGATCAAAGGGATGGGAATTTTAAGACCCTTTGAAAATTTCCTTAGAGAAAATTAGGAAGAGTCGTGGTCAAATTGAGTGGGCAGGAGGAGCTCAATTCCTGTCTCCCCGCAGGAAGGGAAGTAAAACAAATACTAATCATGTGGGCATTCTTTTCTTAGTTTGAGTAAGCAGTTCACAAATATAAACAGTAGTATATTCTATGAAAATATAGATTTCTTGGATGTTGTGAATTTACACTATTTACTTTCCATACTGTTTAACAAAAGTATACAGGCACCCCTCATTTCATTACTCTTCATTTTATTGTACTTCTTATAAATTGAAGTTAAGACCCTCCACCAGTAAAAATATTAGAACTTGCTGAAGGCTCAGATGATGGGTAGCATTATTTAGCAATAAAATATTTTTTAAATTAAGGTCTGTACATAGTTCTTCAAGACATAATTCTGTTGCACACTTAATAGACTACAGTATAGTGTAAACATAACTTTTAGATGCACTGGAAAAAAATCATGCGACTCACTTTATTGCGATATTTGCTTTATTGTGGTGGTCTGGAACCAACCCCACAATGTCTGCAAGGTATGTCTGTACCTGTAGTTGAAGTCCTCTCCCCATCTTATGTTGGTGAGCACTGCATTTCCTGATGATGAACACAGTACATTAAAGCGGATTTACACAATGTAGAGAGAGTTCCACAGCTACATTTGAGCTGTTGATAATAGCAGCCACCACACTACCAGCTATCCTCCAAAGAACAACAGTGAATGTAATGTTACACCACGTGGAGAAAAATAGTTCTGCCTGGGATCTTGGTGTGGTTCTAACGCAGTGGTTCTCAACTTTGGCTACACATTAGAATCACCTGGGAATCTTTTTTAAAATCCTGATTTCTGGGCCTCATCCTCCGGAAATTCTGTTTCTTTGTTATGGGGTAAGGCCACAACATTAGTAACAAAGAAACAGAATTTCCGGAGGATAAGGCCCAGAAATCAGGATTTTAAAAAGATTCCCAGGTGATTCTAATGTGCAGCCAAGGTTGAGAACCACTGTTCTAACGTCATGTGAAAGGTATTCTAATAATTCTTCAGGTGCAAGCAACTTCTTCAGAGAATATGAGCACCAACCTGGGAATGACAAGTCCTGCCTTATTTTAAGGCTCTTAGAGCCTATTTAGCTCTCTCTTTTAAAAAAAAAAATATATATATTTTATTGATTTTTTTACAGAGAGGAAGGGAGAGAGATAGAGAGCTAGAAACATTGATGAGAGAGAAACATCGATCAGCTGCCTCCTGCATACTCCCCACTGGGTAGGTGCCCACAACCAAGGTACATGCCCTTGACCGGAATCAAACCTGGGACCTTTGAGTCCGCAGGCAGACGCTCTATCCACTGAGCCAAACCGGTTAGGGCTAGCTGTCTCTTTTTTATTGGTTAGTCTAGCTTAAAGGTTTGTAAATTTTGTTTTTCTTTTCAAAAAAGCCAACTTTTAATTTTGTTAACCTTTTCTATTGTTTTCTTGTTCTTTACTTCATTTATTTCTGCTTTACTGTTTTCCTACTTTTGCTTACTTTGGACTTACTTAGTTCTTCTTTTTCTAGTTCTTGGCATATTAAGTCAGGACATTTATTTAAGATTTTTGTCTTCCTATATATGATTATCATTATAACTTTCCTTTTGGAACTGCTTTTGCTGCATCCCACAAATTTTGCTATATCGTGTTTTCATTTTTATTTGTCTCAAGATGTGTTTTTTTTTTCAATTTCCCTTTTGTTTTCTTCTTTGATCCATTGGTTGTGCAGAAATGTATTGTTTAATTTTCATGTATTTGTGAATTTTTCAGCTTTCCTCCTATTATTGATATACAGTTCCATATCATTGTGGTTAGAAAATATAATTGATACTAGAGGCCCGATGGACGAAATTCGTGCAAGAGTAGGCCTTCCTTCGTCCAGCTGCCAGCACCCAGCTCCTCTCTGGCACCTGGAACCCAGGCTTCCCTCCAGCTGCCGGCAAGCACCTGAGACCCAGGCTTCATCCAGAAGATCATCTGGAAGGAAGACCAGTCTAATTAGCATATTATGCTTTTATTATTATAGATAATTTCTATCTTCTTGAACTTGTTGAGACTTGTTTTGGACAGAATATGCTGCATATGTCTGTTAGGTACCTTTGGCATCTGGTTTAATTTAAATCCAATATTTACTTATTGATTATCTGTCTCGATTGTTTATCTATTATTGAGAATGAAATATTAAAGACCCCAACTATAACTGTATTGCTATCTATTTTTCCTTTTAGTTGTATTTGCTTTTTATTTTCAAATGCTGTAATGTTGGGTACCTAAATATTTATAATTGTTATATCTTTTTGATGAATTGACCTCTTAATCATTCTATAATGACCTTCTTTGTCTTTTTTGTCCATATTTAACCGAAGGTCTATTTTGTCTGACATTAGTTTGCTTGAAAGATCATATTTTTATCCCTTCATATCTGTCTATGTATGTCCAAAAAGCTAAAGTGAGTCTCCTTAAGGCAGTATATTCTTGGATTTTGTATTTATATCATTAAGTCACTCTTTGTTCTTTTTACTAAAGAATTTAGACCATTTACATTTAAAGTAATTATTTATGGATTAGGACTTTCTATGGTTGTTTTGTTAATTGTTTTCTATGTTTCATAGATCCTTTGTTCCATGCTTTTTATCTTGCTGCCTTTCTTCATGGTTTGTAGTCTTTTTGGAGCAGTATACTTTGACTTCTTTCTCACATATCTTTTGGGTATATATGAATTACCATGAGGCTTACCTAAATATATTTATCATATTTTATTTTAAACTGATAACAAATTAACATTCATTTTGATGACATATAACTCAAACTAATCCTCAAATTAATGTTCTTATAAATATGAAAAATACTCAATTACTGCTATAAACTTTGAAACACTGTTCCAAGTTCTTAAATGCTGGAATGAATAAGTTCTAGAGATTTTCTATACAACATTATATCTATAACAATACTGTATTATACACTTAAAAATTTAAGAGGGTAAATATTTTAGATGTTTTCACCACAATAAAATATTTATTTTTTTAAAAAGCAAGATCCCTAAACCCCTCTTCTCTTTCCTTTTCTTTTTAAAAATAAAATAGAATATAGATGATAGAAACTAATTACAAGAATCCTAAGTCTGGAAAGCCAAGAAAGATTCCATTTTACAGGTTCAGGCAATCTGCAGTCGTGTTCCTTGCTGTACGATGGGTCAATGGTCTACGAATCAGCTCATTAAGAAGCTCTTTTAATGTTCTTGCTAAATCCAATATTGGTTTTCACCTCTCAGCCTCTGGCCATTTTTTTCTTTTACATTTCATTTGGAACTCTATCTTCAGAGCCCAGTACAGTATAATGAGTAATACCAGTGGAGGCAGGATTAACACACAAATTCACTGTTACAAGAATAATGTTTCCTGAACCTTTCAGGGACTGTTCAGTTTAGCACTGGTCAAGAAACTCCTGTCAATATTTAATCTGTATCCATCTTTCAATGCAGCTTGGGTCCTTATGGTGACAAAGCTCTCTTGACACATTTGCCCTGACCATGCAACATTTCAAAGCTGCTGGGATTTTTACTTTCACATAATGCATTAGTCCTCTCATCGAATGCACAAAAGTATTGTCATAATAATTTTTTCACTCTTGTCTACATGGTGGTCTTGTAAATACAAACTAACAGTACCCTTTTGTAATAGAAACATCTTTTTGTTGTTGTTTGACACCCATATGAAAAATATAACTTGCAAAGTGCAATGTTCCCTTTGTTTCAACTACACTAAATTGAATGAACAATTCCTGCTTTTAAAGCACTAGACCATTTGCCTATTAAAAATCATCTAAATGTATAGGGAAAATTCTTCTTCTTCTTATAAATATAATGGCTAGATGATACTACAAGTTTAAAAACAGCAGAAGTGGTTCCTTTCTCAGAAGTCATAAAAGTTATAATAAAAAAAAGAAAACCATAACTATATTGAAGTAAAAATTTGGAACAACAATATATGAAGTAGGGTAGCTAAATGCCCTGAAGGTCAAATGGAGATGACTGAAGATGCTGAACTTGCAGATTTTGGGTAAAGCCGGCAGTGTTTGATTCAGGGAAAACTGTAACCCTTGTTTGGAAATGTAGAGAAGGGTTATGCATTCTGGTGGTAGATGATTCTGGGAGGCACTATGACACCACAGAGTAGTGGCGGTTCTTCTGTCAAATAAGAAATCAATGGAAGGGGGGGTGGGGTGGTGGGGAGGGGGAGGGGGAAGGCTCCAGACAGCTATCCTCCTGAAGCTGCTAATCTCTAGGGAAAGACGAAAGCTAAAGTAACTTACGTACACACATGCAAACAAGACATACAGTATAGTACAAGCACACTCATACACACAAACCCACACAAAAAAGATATTTCCACAATTTTTCGGGGTCAAGAGGAAATGAACAATTAAAACAAAAGCCACAAAGGCTCACTTGGTAGGAAAAAAGAGACCTTATTGAACAACAACAAACATATTTCAAGTTAAATAATTTAATAAATTAAAGAATCTCTGTGGAAATGCAACAACTCTGGAAAAATAGATAAATGAAATATAAACTACCAGAACTTAGAAAAAAGAATAGATGATAAAATTAAACTGTCCTAGAATTGCAAGCCACATAGGAAATAGTATAAAATGGATAATAGACATAGTTGAATGCACGATTAGCTACATTGATGATAAGAATGAATAAAAGCAAGAAAAAAAATAAATGAAAAAAAGTTAAAGACCATTGGAGAGAAAATAAAAACTATGAAGCATATTTAAAGGTGATCCACAATATTTGTAATTTATAGCCTCAAAGATGAGAAGTAACTAAAATGATCAGATAAAAGTAAAAAAGAATTCTATCTTCAGATAGAATTTTCTTCTTTTAAGAAGAAAATCTTAAAGAAAAATATTACTTGGATTTGTATCGTGAAAGGTGCTGCCATAATTCCTAAAAGTCAGAGGACCGTTTCCAATGGGAGAGGCTGGCAAAGAGAGCAGATTTCTAAGATGGAAGGATTCATGAGCATTCGAGCAAATATAATGAACATATCCAAGGAGGCAAAGGAGAAAACCAACTGGCTTTGCAGTGCTAGAAATAAAATGCCATTTAAATACTCAAAAAATAAAATCATACCTGATCTTTTAATTGATATTTCTCTGGTTACTAATGAGGTAGGAGAACTTTTTAACTGTTTATTGATCATTTTGTTTCTTCTGTGAATTTCTTAATGTACTATTTCATCTATTTTTCCCTTGGTTTGTTTTATGTCTCCTTCTTTACTTATTTATTCATGTTTCATGAATATCTCTTCTGAACCTATGCATTGGCTTTTTACTTTCTTATATTATTTTTCATCAACAGACATTGTTTTAATTTAATTGATTGCTCAGCATTTTCCTTTACAGTTTGTGCTCTGTATGCCTTTATAGAAGACTCTTCTAGCCTGAAATCACAGTCTTCAATATTTTCATCTAATCTAATTTTTTATTTTAAAATAATTATGGATACATAAGAAATTGCAAAAATACAGAGAGGTCCCCTGTACCCTTCCCCCAGTTTCTCCCTACTGGTCACATTTTGCATAACATTAGTACAATAGCAACAGTAGGAAATTCACATTGGCACACTGTGTGGAAATTCTATCATTTTTATCACATGTGCAGCTTCGTGTAACCACCAGCACAATCAAGATACCGAGACATTCCCTCACCACACAGATTTCCCGCATATTACACCTTCACAGTCACACCCATTCCCTCCTCTTCACAATTCTTAACTTCATGCAACCACTGATTTGTTCTCCATCTGTGTAATTGTGCCATTTTGAGAGTGTTATATAAATAGAATCATATAGTATATGACCTCTTTAAATTATATTATATATATAATAATTAAATGCAATTATGTAATTGCATTTGAGAGTGCTTTATATCCTCTAGGTGTAAGTCTTTCATCAGATATGTGGTTTGCAAATATTTTCTCTTAGGTCATAGCTTGTTTTTTCACAGGTTTAACAGAGCACAGTTTTGATTTTGATGAAGTCCAATTTGTTGGGGGTTTTTT
>NW_005371023.1:577995-580443 GCF_000412655.1 Myotis brandtii | reverse complement strand
TTTTTTTCTTTTTTTTATTTTATTCTGGGCCAGCTTTAGCTCTGGCTCTAGCTCTGAGGCTTCGTATCTGGTTTGTTTGCCGTTCTATAATCGAAACAATGTATAACTTCAGCTCTGAGATCCCGGCAGGCTGAAAGCTGGTTTCTGGGGTTTTGTTTAGCTTCTTATTTGCAACATAGTACATAGTTGCTTAGAGTTGCAACTCAGAGGCCGGCAAGTCAGGCGGGGAACGTTGGAGTCTGCAGTCACTGGAGCAAGCAAGCCTCATGTTCGCTTCCCAGTGCATGGCTGCCGGCCGCCATCTTGGCTGACAGTTAATTTGCATAAGGATATGCTGATTAGCCAATGGGAAGGGTAGCGGTCGTACGCTAATTACCATGTTTCTCTTTTATTAGTGTAGATATATATATAATTAAATGCAATTATGTAATTGCATTTGAGAGCGCTTTATATCATCTAGGTGTAAGTCTTTCATCAGATATGTGGTTTGAAAATATTTTCTCTTAGGTCATAGCTTGTTTTTTCACAGGCTTAACAGAGCACAGTTTTGATGTTGATGAAGTCCAATTTGTTGGGGGTTTTTTCCCTGTATGGCCCATGCTTTTGGTATCATGTTTAAGAACTTTGCAGTCAGCCTTAGGTTCCAAAGATTTCTCCTTTGTTTCAGTGTTTTATATTTATGCCCCATTTTGAGTTAATTTTTATGGAAAGTGTAAAGTTTACATTCATGTTCTTTTTGTTGTTGTTTTTGCATATGAATATCCAATCACTCCAGCACCATTTGTTGAAAAAGTTGTCTTTCCTCCAATGAATTGTTTTTGCGCTTCCTCAACAATCACTTGGTTCCATTGTTCTCTGTGTCTGTTGCTCTGAAATAGAACATAGTCTTGATTACTGTCACTATAAAGAAAACCTTCATATTTGGAATGGTGATTTTCCCATCTTTATTCTATTTTTTTCAGAAGATTGCTTTTAGTAATTTTAGGGTCCTTACCTTTACATGTACATTTCATAAAAGTATGTCTATCTCTACAAAAATGTTGTAGGTATTTTGATAGAAATTGCATGGTCTTTATATTAATTTGGGGAGCCTCTTTATAATGTTGATTCTTCCAATTCATGAATATTTTCCTTATACAATTTTCTATAATTTCCTGATCATATCCTTCATAATCCATCCTTTCTCTGGTGATGTGAAGCAAAAAAGTATTTGCACATGAAATTTCTTTCATTTATGAGAGGGACCTATGTCCGTTTCCCTGATTAATTTGTATAACTCTGCTTCAATACCACATTGTTTTAATTCCCATAGCTTTTAATTAAGTTTTCATGTCTGGAAAGGTAAGTCCCTAATCTTATTTTTCTACAAAATAACCTTTACTCTTCTTGAGCATATGATCTTCCTATAAAGTTTAGAATTAATTTCTTAATTTCTATGAAATAAAAGATTTAAATAGCATTAAATTTATAGATTAATTCAGGAGACAAATAAGAATATTTATGACAAAAAGTCTTCCTAACCTTAACCATGATATATTTCTTTGGTTCGTGACTCCTATTTAACATCTTCCAATACAGTTTTATTATTTTCGTTAAGGTTTTCCACATACTTTGTTAGATTTATGCATAGATACTTTATACTTCAGTTACTATTGTAAATGTCAATGTTTTAAATTTACATTTCCTAACTCTTTGATGTTGGTGTTTAAAAATGTACTTTATTTTCAGATAGTGATCTTATATCTGTAATACTTAGGATATCTCTTTAAGTCTCTTAGTCAAATAATGATCAAGAGTGGGGGTGGATGGGATATTTTTATCTTTTACTCTGCTGTAATCACACAGAACATAGTCCCATTAGGATCCTCCTTTTCTTTGGCCACTAGAACTTTTTCTAGCCCTCACAACTGTGTGGATCAAATCGCATGTCCTTTTGTGTGCTGCTTTTATGTGCATCTTTATTTGATTTCTATCATTACTTTTCATTAAACCAAATTTATATTCGATAGCTAATAACTGTTGAGCTATTGTCACTCCTCTAAGTTAATCAGGCTGACAAATTTTCCACAGCAAGTAAATGGTAGAGCTAAAGACATGTACATTGATATCCATTACCGCATTACTTATTACATTAATACTCATTACCGCATTACTGATTATAGCATACACTCTGAATGACTTCCAGTAGAGGAGATGTTTAAATATAGCGCCCTCTTCTCACCCCCAATAGATGTCTTTATGCCCTCATCCAGTACTTTGTAAGATGAATTTTCCTTGAAGTTGGATTTATCAGTTTTACAATTTTTATGTAGTCAAGTATATAATAATCTTTTCCTCTATGGCTCCTGCCATTGGTTTCATGCTCCCTATCCTAAGAGCTAAATATCTATTCTCCTCATTTTTTCTAGTGTTTTTATGGTTTTGTTGTATTTTATCTTCATTTAACTC
>NW_005371023.1:574382-577875 GCF_000412655.1 Myotis brandtii | reverse complement strand
GATTTCAGAGAGGAAGGGAGAGAGATAGAAGTGTCAATAATGAGAGAGAATCATTGATTGGCTGCCTCCTGCAGGCCTCACACTGGGGATCTAGCCCACCACCGGGTCATGTGCCCCAACCAGGAATCGAACCGTGTCCTTCTGGTTCATAGGTTGATGCTCAACCACTGAGCCACTTGGCCAGGCTAAATCTTTGTTTATATCTCCAATACACATGTAAGTCATTTTTGTGAATGGTGTAGATGGGTATCTAAGTAAATTTTTTAAGTTAGATGAGGTTCTTGATTGTTGAAATAAGAACAAATGTACGTGGCTGTCATAAATTCCTGAGGTAACAGTCAAGGACAGATATAATAGAAGCGATCTGAAATTCCACTGGAGTATATTTTTGGATCCTATGGAATTCATTAATCTATTGGTTCATTCTTAGGCTAGTACAACATAATTTGGAGAAAATTCACACTAGAACATAAGCTTTATGAGGGCAAAACTCAGACCACCCTTGATAGCTGCCTGCTTCTCTCTGGTTCATTGCTATATTCCCAAGAGGCTAGACTAGAGCTTGGCCTTGGCATATGGTAGAAACTTAATGAATATATGTCGAGAGAACAAATAAGGCACCAACTTTGGGCATTCTAAAACTCAAAAAAAAATATGGTAGATCTAATAGTATAATCCAGAAGGTATGGCTTCAGAACCTGTGGTTAACTATTTAACTACTATTTACTACTATGACATATTTTTCAATATGACAAGGAAACGCTAGTTAATACTGCAATCAGGGGGGAAATACAATATTTGTTCCCAAGTAAGGATGTGTCAGATTTAGTTTCTTCATAGATGACTGTGCCACTAACATGGGAATTTGTCCAGAGTGAGGAATTTAAAAAATATCATAGTAATTCACACAATTCTTGTGCTTCTGAACACTGGCAGCCTTCATTTAGATGAAACAGTGAAGCTACGTTTATGTGATATGTCTATGGCAGAATCAATGATACTTAGAAATTAATTACATACAGGGAATGATAGAGATGTGGGAGTTGGATGTGATTCTAAGGTTTCTGCCATGAATGATCAGGTATGTGATGAAATAGGAAAGAGAGAAGGCAGGATTTTATAGATAAACAGAGGTCAAATGATGAATAGGTTGAGGTAGGGTGTGTGCAGAACTTCTGAGTCAGAATGTGCAGTTAGAAATATAGGTGGGAATTTGGGGGGGGGGTTAAAATATATATATTTCATCACTAGGAAATTGGTAGCAGCTTAAACTATGGGATCAAATACAATTCTTTTTTAAGAACATGTAGAAAGAGAAAACTGGACAAGGACAGGCCAAAATAAACCCCAGCATCTTTGCCAATAAAGGAGAAAATTGCATGGGGTTCACATAAAGAGACCAAGAAGGAAAAGTCTGCTGTAAGAAGGTAGTTGAGGGCGGGTTCCATGAGCAAGTAGAGAGAAGTCATTCAAGTCAGTCTCTGTGAAGAGGTCAAGTAGGACGACTGCAATTATGGCCCTGGGTTTTATAAAGTGTGTGGGGGTGTGTGGATGATTTAAGTGAATTAAGGAATAAATGGAATTTGGCATTATGAAGGCTATTATTTTTAAAGTTCAGTGGTTTTTTGTTGTTGTTTTTTTAAAAGGATGGAGTTGAATGGTAGCTGGAAAATTAATTTCGAAGAAATATGATTATTTTATAAAATATACTTTTCAGACATCAGAACTGTTTTGTTTTGTGTTTTATAGTTTATGTGAAAGAGAAATCCAGATATTTTTAGGAAAGGGAAAATGGGCTGGATTTTATCCTTAGCATTAAGTTTAAAAGATTCCTAATATTAACCTAAAAGAGTATTTATTTATCAAAAGCAATAATGAAGTTAGGCAGACTTTTGAATATCAATCGGAAAGGAATAATAATATTAAATTTTATATTTCTATATGACATGTTGAGATTGTGAAGTGGTTTTCTAAACACCAGTGTCTCGGCTTTGTCACTTTCTAATGCTGTGACATTATATAAGTTTCTTTTCTCTCAGTTTTTTATCTGTAAATGACGACATTGAGTATAAAAGTTCACTTTTACTAAGCACTTTGGGCTCTAAAGAATTTCTCATGCGTCATATTACTTAAACTTCCTAACAAGCTAAAGGAATAAGTATGACTACAGTGGATCTCAATTTGTAAATGAGAAAACAGTGACCCAAGGTCACACGGCCGATTCACCGAGGAAATTGGAATTGAAATTGTAGAGTTCCCTCTTATGCACTGTGTCATCCCTTTTCTCCAATACAAAGTGTTTAGATTAATGCCAGTCAGTTATATCTTTTATATAGATTTGCTGTTATTAATGTTGTAGCTTCTGTTATGTGATTTCTTTTGAATTCTGTAGATACTCAATAGTTAATTCTAATCTTTCCGACATCACTGAAATTGTAATTTTAAAATCATACATTTAACAAAAAGCTGAAGTTCTTTCTGCCTGTATTACATATGCAAAAATACAAATGTATTACATCCATATATTTTGTTCCCCATATTTTCTTTGTTTTTAATGATAACTCAGATTTTCCATCTGTTCACTGTCATATTAAACTTCATTTGAGACACTTTGTCTGTGTACGGCTTTCTTCACTGTATCTTCATTTGACCCGAAAGTCTATTATCAATAGCTATACAAATTGAATCATTAGATTGACTTTAAGGGCATATTTTAGTTCAATTGAAATATCTCCATTGCCTCTGAAAGCAGTTGAATGAAAAAGAAATCATGCTTTCATACTTCATGAACATGTAGGTTTCCTGTCAAGCCAATGTGTTATTAACTTCAAAGAGTAAAACGGAACTAGCAGAACAGATTCATTTCCATCTGGAAGCCACACTTCAGTAGTTTGGCTGGAGTTCCGATTTCCAAAGTGCCCCAGCAGAATGCCCTCCAGTAGAGGTCATTCCCTCTCTTCCAGAGAGCGAGCGTTCAGTGACGCTGACAGCGAAACCACTTTCAGCAATTGTCAGCATAGATGCTGCAGCCATGGCACATCCTTTACCTTGCAAGGAAAAAGCTATATACCTAGTGTTTATTCCTTGGGTTGTTAATGCATGGATTGATGACTTGATAAATTGTTTATATCCCAGCTCTATATTTTACCATCTTATTTGACCTGGGAAAGGCTCCTTAACATTCTAAGCCCTAAAATAGGGACAATAAATTACACTTTCACCGATTTGTTAAAAGAATTATCTAAGTGAGTCTTAAATCTCTAACACTTGATGTATGGCATATTCTCCTTCGTTTTTCCTCAAACCTACATTTCTCCCAGTATCTCTATGGAGATGATAGTTATTTTTATGACTTCCCTATTCTGAAATGAGGTTTATTATGATGTCCCCTCTGTCCCCATCTAGAGGTCTTTTGTGCTCTTATTTTTCTAGAATCTTGGGATGCTTTTTGGTTTATCAAAACACTTGCCTTTGAGGTTGCCTTAGTTTCCTT
>NW_005371023.1:560503-573495 GCF_000412655.1 Myotis brandtii | reverse complement strand
TAAGAGTTTTATAAGAAACTGCCAAACAGTCTTTCAAAGTGGCTATAACATTTTGAATTCCCAGCAGCAATGAATGAGAGCTTCTATTGCTCCACATCCTCACCAGCATTTGGTATTCTCAGTGTTTTAGGTTTGGGCTTTTTCAATTAGGTGTGTCGTGGTACCTTAGGGTTGTTTTAATTTATATTTCTCTGGTGACATATAATGTGGTGTATTTTTTCATATGCTTATTTACTTACTAACTGTATATTTTCTTTGGTGAGAAATCTTTTTAGTCATTGACCCATTTTTAATTGGGTGTTAGGTTTTTATTGTTGATTTTAAATAATTCTTTGTATATTTTGGATAATATTCCATTATCAGATGTTTCATTTGAAAATATTTTCTCCCAGTCCATGGTTTGTTTTCTCATTCTTTTGACATTGTCTTTTGTAGAGCATAAGTTTTTAATTTAATGAAGTCCAGTTTATCTTTTTATTTTATTTTATGGATTGTGCTTTTGGCATTGTATCTAAAACGTCGTTGCCAAACCTAAGGTCACCTAGGTATTTTCCTATGTTATTTTTAATGATTATATAGTTTTGTATTTTATATTTCAGTCTATAATTCATTTTAAGATACATTTTTTGAAGGGTAATAGGTCTGTGTCTAAATTCTGGTTTCTGTGTATGTTAATGTCCAGTTGTTTCAGCACCATTTTTTGAAAAGACTATAATTTCTCCACTGTGCTGCCTTTGCTTTTTTGTCTGTGATCAATTAACTATATTTGTATGGGTTTATTTTGGGGATCTCCATTCTGTTCCATTGGTGTATTTATCTTTTCCTGCCAATTCCACGCTGTCTTGATTACTATAGATTCGTAAAAAGTCTTGAAATCGAGTAGTGTCAATTCTCCAACTCTTCTTCTTCTTCAATATTATATTGGCTACTCTGGCTTTTTGCTTCTCCATATAAACTTTCACATGATTTTGTCAATCTGTAAAATAATTTTCTGAGATTATCCTGAATCTATAGATCAAGTTGAGACAAGCTGACATGTTGACAATACTGACGGGTCCTATCCATAATGTGGAACATCTCTCCGTTTATTAAGTCTTTGATTTCTTTCATCAGAGTTGCGCAGTTTTATTCATGTAGATCTAGTACACATTTTTATTAGATTTTTGCATATTTTTGGTGCTAATTGAATCATTTTTTGTGTTTTCAACTTAAAATTCCAATTGTGCACTGATGTCATGTTAGAAAGAAGTGGAGGACTTGTGTGTATTAACCTTGTAGCCAACAACCTTGTTACATTTTCTAACTAGTCCCAGGAGTATTTTTGTGATTCTAGGGATTTCCAACATAGATAGATACTCATGTCATATGTGAACAAAGACAGCTTTAGGTCTTTTTTCTTCTATCTGTACATCTTTCAATTATTTTTCTTGTCTTGTTGTCTTAGCTATGATTTCCAGAATGATATTGAATAGGAGTGGTGAAAGCAGTATGCTTTGTTTTGTCCCTGATATTGATATAAAAACATATAATTTTTAAAATTATGTATACATTTAGCCATAGAATTTTTATATATGTTCCCTATTAGGTTGGGGAAATATTCCTTTCCAACTTTCCATCATAAATGGGTGATATATTATGTCATATATATATATTTTCTGTATCTACTGATATAATCATGTGATTTTTCTTGGGGAGAGAAAGTAGCATATGATTCAAAACTCCTCACCTCCCTTCCCTTAATTATATTATTTCTAATGGTAAAAATGTGCTTTATCTCATCTCTAGGATTCTTTTCCTAGCCAGGGAAATACATGCTGTAAAACTAATGCTCTTGCTTTTGCATTTACTCACGTCCTGACAATGGCAACTGCATCGTAGTGGACAGCTGGATAAAGCAACGGTCATACATCATCATTTGGAAGATACACTACAATTTTGGAAATATTAACATGTGATCAGATATGCATATTATAATAAGTGAGCTATGTTACTCGTATCTAAAAGCTCCATTTAAATGCACAAATAAGATGTTAATAACCATGACGGTTTCAAAATAATTAGCAGAAAAAATTCTGCCAAATTCCTAAGATCATTACCCCTACAAATTAGTTTAAATGTAAATATAAAAATTATATTGCATAAAAAAATGTCCATGGTATAAAGGGATTCTTTTTAAGGAGATTGGTAAATATAGGATATAAGTATAAAATTATGATACAAATTCTTACACAGAAATATTCTTATAATAAGTTGAAAACACAAACTTTTAATTTAGACCTGAACACCACAGAAATCATGCTCGAATGTGGCCAAGTATTATACGGCTGAATGAAATAGCTAATATATAAGGGTGATTAAATAGTAGGTTTGTTCGTTCACTTTTCACTTAAATTTGACATCATGGTATGGTTGGTACACTGCATGAAACAACTCGTAAAAACTAAGGAAAAAGAAAAAAAATTAGAAGAAATAGCATATTTGCTTTCGTCTTTTCTAAAAGCCCCAGGAGAGCACCGGGAGGACACCAGGGCAGCCCCCGGGAGAGGATCTGAGGACCTTCCAGAAGGACTCTATCAAGCCGGTTCGTTTTCCAAGGAACAAGAGCAGCTGCTCCACACGGGACTTGGTGGTGGCGATCTTGATTGCTAGCTAATTTGGAGCCAATCTTGGAATGAAATACATATGCAGTAACTCAGAGTTTAAGAAAGTAAATATTTGATGCCAATATCGAATCCATTGATAAATTCCATTTATTTTGGAGGTTGTATAAGATATGTAGGGGCAAGATTGCACATTGAGGTCTGGTGGGAAGTCACTGAGCAGGCTAATCCCAGAGTGCAGGTAGATTTAGTACAAAGACTGTAAAACCCTGAGGCAGAACATCAAGAGGATGATGTTAACCCTTTGACAAGTGTTTTCCTTAAATGGATAGACACATATTCAAGGGGACCATCTAAAGCAGCGGTTCTCAACCTGTGGGTCGCGACCTCTTTGGTGGTCGAACGACCCTCTCACAGGGGTTGCCTAAGACCATCCTGCATATCAGATATTTACATTACGATTCATAACAGTAGCAACATTACAGTTATGAAGTAGCAACGAAAATAATTTTATGGTTGGGTCACAACATGAGGAACTGTATTTAAAGGGCCAGAAGGTTGAGAACCACTGAAAAGCCTGCTGTCTTAAGTGAGAAAATATCGGAATGCAATGCACAATGCACAGTCGTGCTTCAGGGGGAGAAAGCAAGCCAGTTGCAGTACCTTGTATAAAAGAGGGCTACCTGCGTTTTCTGTGAGGACAAGAATGGTTGTTATGCTGAAGACAATGCTATAGTTGTAGCGTGTTCACCTTATTGCCAAACCTGCTTCTTAACTCCTCTGATCTGCTCCAAAATTGCCATGATCCTCAGAGCATTTATAAAGTCACAAAAGCTTATATCTTGCAATTTCATTTGCCAGAAATATTATCTCGGATACCTCTTATGTATTCATTGATTTTTAATATTTTTTATTAGGAGCCTATTACGTAACAGTCACTGCAATTGGCTTTGTAGATGCAAAGATGAGCAAACAGCATTAACTCTAAAAAGTGCTATGATGTGCATTTTACATGATGTACACGATGCTATAAGAGTGAATAAAAAAAGGCAATTTTACCTAATCTACAGGAAGGTAATTATTTTATTAGGAAGGTACATTCATGCTGCAATATGAAAAAAAAATCACTAGTGGAGGTGTGGGAAAGGAATGTGGGGAGAGGGGAGGGCACAGGAAATGGCTTGTCCAAAAGGCATTGGTAGGGGCTGGGGGGAAACAGAATAATTGCATGACGTCAATCATGTATAGATAGATGATAGGTAGGTAGGTAGGTAGGTAGGTAGACGGAGGTAGAGATAGATACTACATCTGACTACCACTCACCAAGATTTCACAAGCATCCAAAATTCAAGAAGATTCAGTTAAGATTTCCTAACCCCTGTATTCTGTGTCACCTTGTGAAGCATAGGTCCCCTTAGTTAAGAACTAATAGCAGGAAAAAAACTGTGAGAAAAAAGTGACATCCTCAAAGCCATTATCAGTAAAGACATTTTGTCTCTTTCTTGTTCTCTTAGATGAGTCAGCATTGGTAACTATCTATAAAATTTGACCTTTTTTTACAGATCATTATAGAGATAAGCGAATGCGACCTTGTAGACAAAATAGTGCCGCGCTTAACATTTATGCCCCAGTGCTGAGGGTGTGCCACCAGAAATGCTCACTCAAAACCCAACACTGGAGAAGATTTGGTCGCGGATCTTTGAGACAGGAAAAAAAATCATATCAAGAGAATGTTACAACCTAATCTTGTTACCAACACAACACAGGCATTTCTATATAATTGCTATCTAAAAATACTTTTCCTTCCATCAATGTGGACACATGGGAATTTACTAAAAGGATTCTAGAAACAGATCTTAGTCTGAGTTCTGAGTATGCTTTGTATATGCCGTTATCATGAAAATTACACAGTATCTTTGCAATCATTTAATTAATAAAATGATACTGTGTAGATTAAAAGCAACAAATGAATATACTAGTAAATTAGCATAATTCCAGCTACATGTGTTCAATGAACATTAACTATTCTAAGTTATTAGTGTTATTCTTATGCCTCTACTGTATCTTTAATTACAATGAGCACTCATACTACACATTGCAGGTACACCATATATCACAGTCTAAGCCAGCGCACCACACTCTTACAGTGGATATGGCCAACTGGGAGGTAGCAGTTGGGAGAGCTGGTGTTAGTCAATCTGGAAATCAAAAGAGTCTGGAGTCTGTTATCTAGAGCTCATTTCTATGGGCTAAAATTATACCATCTGAAAGGAAAAGTGCTCATAACAAGGATGTTTTTCTTGGGCTTTGATAATTTCTAATAGGGAACTCTGCAAGGACAGAAGCCAGCATCTTTTGTATTTGTCTATAAACTGAGTCTGAGTACCTATTTTGCCTGTTTGTGAAGTCAAACTGTGTTCTAGATTATAGAGTGAAAATTCTTATCATGTAGGGCAATGTCTGAAAAACAAGAAGTTAGACCCATTTGAATAAAGATCTATAAACATGGGTCCAAACAATGTCTTGCACATATTTCATGAGGCCTTTCCCTGTGGAACCTAGGTTTTAATGTCTATTGTTTCATGACACCAAATTCCATGTTAATAGAACTAGAATGGCAAGAATGGATGCCATAAAAGAGTAGAGAAAAAAAATTGCTCAGTCTCTTCTAAATAGAATACAATCCTAGAAGACTGTAATATGCATAGATTTCATTGCTGAACTCCCTGCTCACTTCTCAAAATAATAACATTATTTTGGTAGATGTTTACTTATATAATAATGAAATTTGTTTTTCCAAAAACAATTAGCTTAATTAAATATTTGTATACTAAGTTTTCATTGAACAAGATATTATATATACCCACATTTATATTTGCATACACATATAAACAAAAGATTTTAATGTTTGCAAAGTGTTGCTCTGAATGGATTATTCATCCTGTCTTTAACAAACCCTTAGATGTTGTGTGTAAATTATTCAGATTTTTTCTACTATAAGTTGCATTGTACTAAATATCCTTGTTATATTTTTTCACATTTACATAAGTATTTCCTATATTCTTCATATTAATTAGTGTAAATGAAATGTACTTTTCTTATAGGATTTTCCTATTCTATATTCAAAGTATTAAAAATGTGGATGCCTGACCCTGGCTGGTGTGGCTCAGTTGGTTGGAGCATTGCCCTGTGCACCTAAGGGTCGAGGCTTTGCTTCCCAGTGAGGACACATACCCAGGTTGGGGGTTTGATCCCTGGTCAGGGCATACTGGAGGTAACTAATTGATGTTTCTCTCTCATACTGATATTTCTCTCCCTCTCCCTTCCTCTCACTCTAAAAAGAATCATACAACCAACCAACCAACAAACAGAAAACCAGAGCACACCTTATTTTAATAAGCAACTGAAATATTCTTATATTATTTGGTTATATAGACACAAACTCTACATGTTCTCATTTCTTTATTTTTACTTTGAAAAATTTCAGGAGTATACAGTGATATTTACAAGTGGAGTACAAGCTATGAGTGCTGGGAAATGTACAGAGTTGTATATACTGCAATCAATACTCATCATCTCTTCTCATCCAAATTCATTCTTGTTGCCTCTTTGTGGTCAGCTCCTCTCACCTCTCTTAACTTTTATAAACTATTGATCTACTCTTCATTCCTATTGTTTTACCAATTCTAAAATGTTACAAAATGAATTACATAGTATGTAGCTTTTGGGTCTGACTTCTTTAAAAAAAAAGGAATTGAGAATTCATCTATATGACATGGATTGGTAGTTCATTTCTTTTGACTGCTAAGCAGTGTTCTATTGTATAGATGTGTAACAGTTTATCCATTCACTTGTTGGACAACATTTGGATTGTTTTTAATTTTTGGCAATTATGAACTATAATACTATAAACATTGGAAGACAGGTTTTTGTGTAAATTTGTTTCCATTTCTCTTGGATTAAGGAGTAGGATTGCTTGGTAATATGAGAAGTGAAGGTTTAACTTCATAAGAAATCGCCATGCTACTTTCCAGCGTGGCTGTGGCATTCTGCATCTTCACTAACATACACAGAAGCTCCGGTTGTCCCACATGCTGACCAGAACTTGACATTTCACTCTTTAAAAATTGTTATAACTAAAATATTTCATTTAATAGAGATAATATAAATTAGAATTAGAGAAGAATAAACTATATAGCATTTGAGGGTGGCAGGTAATGAATCAAAAATGATCAAAGTGTGAAGAATTATCTTCCTGCCAACTGCATCTAACTGACATGACCTTGATTTATATCTTTACATATCTACTTGATGACAGCACCTCAGTCAAATAATATACTTTGTGGTTTTAAATAGCTTTCTTTCCTAATGAATAATGGTGTTGAGGACCTGTTTATGTGTTTGTCATCCATACACCTTCTTTAAGTGTCTATTCAAATCTTTTACCCAATTTTTAATTGGGTCAATTATTTTCTTATTCTTGATCACTTACCTTTCAGCATAATCTTGATTTCTCTGGATTAGCTGCATACAAGGCCCTGCTATATGGTTCTTTATGCCTCACTTTAGGACATTGTTTAACAAATACATGGCTTAACTATTACTAAAGAGATGATTGCAATGAAACATCCATCATTCATTTATTGTTGGTAATCGAAGAATCCTTAAAAGGCTATCTCTAAAAACAATAAGTCAGTCAGAACTTAGTTAATATTAGAAGCAAACTCAACTAATTATAAGGTCAGGTAATTGCTTAAACTAATTTTTAAAATGCTTGAGAAGCCAACATAAGTATTGAAAATGTATTCATATATACCAGTATATTTAAATATATAAATTCCTCAGGCCTTCATTTAGAAACATTCTACTCCATATTTTACAAATAATGCTAACAATTTGTATTTTCAATTTTTAAATGACAAGAAATTTGAATTAGGGTACAGACTGCTAAAGTCAGATTAAATGCTTATTACAAAGGAAAAGTACCGATAATCTTTCAGAGAGGTGAATAAGATAGTATATAGAAGGATATATTTAAAGCAAGCAGTTTCAGGTCAGTCCACTTAGCAATTGATATGTAACAAATTCAGTCATTCTGTACTGTGGCCAGATAATACATTTTGCTAATGATACATATTAAAAATTGGGAGTAATATTAAATTTAACATTCTCTGTTTAATAGAATATGTATAAATTACCTTAGAGAAATTTCTTTAAAATATAGAAATTGTTTTATAGTTAATATGTGGTGATGGCAAGGAACAAAGTTAAAGTTCACATTTCTGGAGCTACAGTCTCTGAGATGCTACAGGTAATTTTCCAATAGTGTCACATAACCTATGACTCTCACTTAACATTTATGAGAAAAACTTTCTGCGACATTGGAAGAATTTTCCTGCCACAATTAGAGACTGATGCTAAAAACAATTGGGATACTAACTTTGGAGCAGCAGAAATATGTTAAAAGCTCAACCAAATAATCCCACCCTTGTTATAGTAGAAAATGGCATGCTTATACATATGTAGAGATTTACTAGTAAAGGAATGCATCTTAGAAATGGTCAAGATGTCCTTTCTGCACATCTTCATTTTTGCAGATTTCTAATTATTTATTTCAGTATCTTGGAAATATTTTTTGCCTCTGTCCTGATGCTTCCTTTTTGTCTCACCTCCTAGTCCCAAATATCCAATAAATGTTTTATCGTCAGTGGTTGCTCAATCTTGTTCATAGTGAATATTGCCGTTTGCTAATATCTGAATTCTTTTCTTTTTTTAGTATGAGCTGGTTTTACTTAATAATTCCTTCTTTGATTTTTCCTAGTTTTTCATTACATCATCTTTAATTTCATAGCTCCTTCAAAGAGTTCAAAACTTTCAAGAAAGAACTTATATCCAATAAATGTTTTATCGTCAGTGGTTGCTCAATCCTATTCATAGTGAATATTGCTGTTGTTTGCTAAAATCTGAATTCTTTTCTATTTTTAGTATGAGCTGGTTTTACTTAATAATTCCTTCTTTGATCTTTCCTAGTTTTTCATTATGTCATCTTTAATTTCTTAACTCCTTCAAAGAGTTCAAAACTTTTAAGAAAGAAGAACTTGGAATTTTGATTTAGAAATTAGAAATACATATGAGTGAAGTTTCACTCGTATGTGGGATTTAAAACTGAAACTCGTGAACACAAACAGCAGTGTGGTGATTTCCAGAGGGAAGAGGGTGGGGGTGAAGGAGGCCTAATATATGGTGACAGGAGATTTGACTTTGGGTGGTGGTCACACAGTGCAATGTACAGACCTTGTAACATAGAAACCCAACATCTGAAACCTATGTGATCATATTAACCAATGTCATCCCAACAAATTTAATTTAAAAAATTAGAATTATTAAAAAAGTCGCATTGCCCCCTCCTTCATGATAAGTAAATATTTTAGATAATTGAATATATTTTATTTCTTGTAAGTCATCTTTTTAACTTGAAGAGAACATTAACTTCAGTGAGTGACAGAGATTGATGTGAGTCTCATGAATCACCAACATGCCTGGATAAAGATGACCTCTTGGCTAATAGAAGTAATTTGAATTCCTTGTACTTTTTAGATGAATACAATTTTCAGCTTTTTTTATTGGCAGGTGATTCATCATTATGTATCAAATTGTGAAGACTTTTATCCCTGCCAACTGCTTCTGACTTGCTTGACCCTGATTTATATCTTTGTTGTCCTAACCTAATTTAGATAACTTGCTGTCTTGGCTTAAATAAATGATTTCAGTGGAAATAGTCAAATGAGCAATAGAAGTTTCAGAGTTAAATATGTTCTTGCCCAAACCTGAATTCAGATGTGCAGGCCTTGGTCATTGTGGGCACTTTGTAGCCAAACACTTCGCTGTGACTCACTCCAGCTTTCTCAGCGAAGTCCCAGAGCCCAGCTCTAGGAAGAACGTGCGGTTAAAGCCAAGGGGTGGAGGGGTGAAGGATGTTAAAAATTGCTTAGCTGAGTCTGACATTTTATCTCTTCAATATTAATTATGCCGCGGGCTTCTTCCTATTTACATACCTAAGTGTTTGCTTGGGACATAAATGGTACTAAATTGTCTTGAGAAAGCCATAGAGCAGCTCTGTTAGATAAAACTTCTTGCAGCTGGTAATTTTTGGCAATTAATATTATGAATGCTAATGCGATGGGGAAAGGGAAGGCACTTCCAGGATGCCACTTATCACTGTAAAACGAAAGAAAATGTCAGAAGTGGTGAGCCTGCTGAGAGTATTACTTCAGGGGAGGAAATAGATGGCAAATGTTAAAATTATCATATTTATGGACAGGCGAGAAGTTTAAAACTGGGGTATCTAATAAATAGTGTAGCAAATTGAGTTTTTTTAAATATTATTAAATGCTTGTTTTGGATTGTCTTATATAACAGTAAACGCGTTTTTAAAGGATTATACTGGCCCAAAGTAACATTGAAAGCAGATTCACAAAAATTAGCTCATTTGATTACCTCAATAACTGATGAGGCATTAGGGGGAGGGGGAGTTCCTTTTATTATGCTTTTATTATTAATATTTGATATAAATATTAAAATGAGATTTATGTCAGGATTAAGTTGAGGTTGATAGATAAAAATAAAAGCCTAAAGTTATGGGAAAATAATCAGCAGAACTACTGGTATCTACTTCAGCAAGATGGGAAATGTTGTCACAACTTTGAAAGTAGTTACATTCTCTCAAAATTTCCAAGTAAATAAAAAAGGTCACTATACTGCTCATTAAGCGAAGGAATTTAAACCAGACTTGCTCTTCACTGGAAAGAATGTAGGTGGAGAGCAGTAACAAGCATTTTTAACATATGAGTGTGTACAATTCAGAAATGAAAATAAATTATATTATCATTTTGCCCAGTTCTCATTTATGAATTGAAGAACTCCGAGTTTCAGCTTATGCGAGTTTCTCTGAGATTTCAAAATGCCAGGTAACTTAATTTTGTAAGGACTTAGGAAATACATAGTTTTAAATCTCCTGTGTTGCATTTTTGACTCAGGTATAAGATTGAATTATGGTGACTATGACACAATAGTATTTTGGTCAGTGAAAGAGAAAGTGCTCTAATTGTGTGTGATAGTGTGAAGCTCCAGTTCTAATTAGTCTGTCTCCTAATTCCCAGAAACACATCCACAAGTGGTATGGCATGCATACTAATTTTTTGTCTGTTAAATTGGTCACTATATAAAGAAAATATATGAAAAGTGATAAATTGAGAAGACATTCTTCCTCTTTTTAATTCATTAAGCTTTTATTAAATATCAGCTCAGTATTTTCAGATCTGTGAGGAAAAGGAAAACAATAGTATACTCAGCATTAAAGAACCAACTTATTTTTCCAGAAACAAATTTGTAAGCGTGGTAAAATTGAAATTTAAACACGTGTAGGCAGTAAAAAGGATACATATAAGACAGTATATCATAAAGAGTTGATTTGAATATTATATATGGATAAAGCATTAGAATTATTCCCAGTTAGGTAGCACTAAGCATTGACATTGCAAGGTTGATTGGGTTCTCTAGCTTGGACTTTATCATTGGATGCCTGAAAGTCCTCTATAAGGAGAAAAAAAAACCATCTTATGAAACATTGAGAAATATAGTAAAATCTTTATAAGTATAACATTTTTGTGAGTTTATCATAGCAAATAGTTTTAAAAATAACTCTAGGTGAATGGGTAGAATATGAAATGGAATGTCATGTGTCCAAGTCTGCTTGGGCTGCTACACCAAAATACCATAGACTGGGGGCTTAAACAATAGAAATTCATTTCTCACCATTTTTGAAACTGGGAGTCCCATGATCTGGTTGTCAGCAAATTTGATTTCTTGTTGGCCTGAGATTTTTAATTTATTCATGATTCTGTTTTTGAAGATTGTATGTTTCTAGGAATTCATCCATTTCTTCTATGCTGTCAAATTTATGGTATGTAATTGCTTGTCATAGTCTCTTATAATTTTTTGCATTTCCATGGTATCAGTTGCAACTCTTCCTCTCTCATTTCTGATTTTGTTTATTTGAACCCGTTGTCTTTTTTCCTTAGTTATCCTAGCAAAAAGGTTATCAATTTTATCTTTTCAGTGAACAAGCTTTTAGTTTCATTGATCTTTTGTATTTCATTTATTTTATTTGTTCTTCTTGTGCTAGTTCATTTAGGTGTAAAGTTAGATTGTTTATTTTAGAATTTCCTTATTTCTTCAGTTAGGCCTTTGTTGCTATGAACTTCCCTCTGAGAATTGCCTTTGCTACATTCAGAAATTGTTTTGTGTTATATTTCTGTTTATATTTGTTTCTAGGTTTGTTTTTTTCTGATTTCTTCAATGACCCTTTTAGTTGTACAGTAGTATGTGGTTTAATCTCCATGTTTTTTTGTAGGTTCTGCAGTTTTATTTTTATAATTTATTTCTAGTTCATACCACTTGATTGGAGAAGATTCATGGTATGATTTCAATCTTTAATTTATTGAGACTTCTTTTGTGGTCAGCATATGAAAAGACTTTAAAATAATCAAAATATGCAGCTAGGACTGAGAATCACTGATGGTTGAACATTCAATCCATAAATTGGGATTAACTGACAAATAGTTCTGAATGAATTGGAGCTAACATTTGATCCAATAAGCACTGAAGATCCTGTCTGGGCTATTACGTTGGTGGTCAGTTGGTTAAAATTTTATTCTAACTCTAGTTGGTAACTGTGAAAAATTTGAGTTAAAGGTAACTAATCTTATTGAATTTTCAGGGTAGCAATTTAGAATCAGGATGGGAAGAGGAAAGAAACCATAGCTTACATTCTGTTATATAAAAATTAGTTACAATTAGAGTTAGTTAGCGATGTGATTGTCTGTTGAGTCGCATATTAGAGGAAGTTTTAGGAATAGGCTACATGAATAACCATATAATTGGTCTATTTCAGAATACTTTTTACATTTGATGAGTGGTTATATAACATTAACCTTAATAATCTTTTAAACATCAAGATAAAAATGGCAGGGGAAAATTATTTTAAAAATAAAAACAAATGTATATACATATATGTATAACCCACATAGACAATAGTGTAGTGAAGGCTTGGGGTGGGGTGGAGGGAGTCAATGGAGAAAAAAGGGGGACATCTCTAATACTTTTAACGATAAAGGTAAATTAAGAAAATAGAATTGAGACCATATTGAAGTGAGGCTCAGTGTGTTTTCTTCCCTTACCTTTTGCATATTATGCTTTATAAAAATCTACCCTTATTATGATCTCCTATAATAGTGATGGCGAACCTTTTGAGCTCGGCGTGCCAGCATTTTGAAAAACCCTAACTTAACTCTGGTGCCGTGTCACATATAGAAATTTTTTGATATTTGAAAC
>NW_005371023.1:559775-560003 GCF_000412655.1 Myotis brandtii | reverse complement strand
GCAGGGCGATCAGGGGGTTTGGGCGCTGCCCCCTGTCACGCTGAT
Organism: Myotis brandtii; assembly: GCF_000412655.1. Lineage (NCBI taxonomy): Eukaryota > Metazoa > Chordata > Mammalia > Chiroptera > Vespertilionidae > Myotis > Myotis brandtii. The sequence continues at coordinate 559,958 of NW_005371023.1, read as the reverse complement.
CCCGGTGCCGGGAGGCCTCTCGGCTCTGCTGATCCTGGTGCTGGGAGGCATATTACCCTTTTACTATATAGGATAGAGGCCTGGGGGCTGGCTGTGAAGGGTGGAAGGGTGTCCTGGATCAGGGTGGAGGTCCCCACTGGGGTGCCTGGCCAGTCTGGATGAGGGGATGATGGAGCTGGTCAC
>NW_005371023.1:493418-559395 GCF_000412655.1 Myotis brandtii | reverse complement strand
TTTTTTTTAGCTTCTATGTTTGTTACAATGTTCAAACTGCAGGCTCAGAGGCCTGCAAGGCAGGCGGGGAACGTTGGTTTCCTCCCCGTCACTGAAGGAAGCAAGCCTCATGTTAGTTTCAAGCTGCCTGGCTGCCGGCCGCCATCTTGGCTGTCAGTTAATTTGCATATCTCCCTGATTAGCCAATGGGAAGGGTAGCGGTCGTACGCCAATTACCATGTTTCTCTTTTATTAGTATAGATTAGTTACAATTAGAGTTAGTTAGCAATGTGATTGTCTGTTGAGTCACATATTAGAGGAAGTTTTAGGAATCGGCTACATGAATAACCATATAATTGGGCTATTTCAGAATATTTTTTACATCTGATGAGTGGTTATATAACATTAACCTTAATAATCTTTTAAACTTCACGATAAAAATGGCAGGGGAAAATTATTTTAAAAATAAAATCAAATGTATATACATATATGCATAACCCACAAAGACAATAGTGTAGTGAAGGCTTGGGGTGGGGTGGAGGGAGTCAATGGAGAAAAAAGGGGGACATCTCTAATACTTTTAACGATAAAGGTAAATTAAGAAAATAGAATTGAGACCATATTGAAGTGAGGCTCAGTGTGTTTTCTTCCCTTACCTTTTGCATATTATGCTTTATAAAAATCGACCCTTATTATGATCTCCTATAATAGTGATGGCGAACCTTTTGAGCTCGGCGTGCCAGCATTTTGAAAAACCCTAACTTAACTCTGGTGCCGTGTCACATATAGAAATTTTTTGATATTTGAAACCATAGTAAAACAAAGACTTATATTTTTTATATTTATTTTATATATTTAAATGCCATTTAACAAAGAAAAATCAACAAAAAAAATGAGTTCGCGTGTCATAGGTTCGCCATCACTGTGACCTATAGACTCTGTATTTGCATAGCACCATGTGACCATGGTCAGATAGCCTTAAAGGGGAAAATTATGAACTCAAATTTGAGCCATGTTAACTTTAAAGTAAGTTTGTATATTTAAGGATGAGTGATTTAAATACAGTTTGAAAGTTGAGACTCAATATCAGGCAAATGAAGATTTGAAGAGAGATGCTATGGAGACTGTGCTACAGAGATCGCAAAAGCAGTGAACCAAAGTTGAACTCAGTAAGAAGAGGTGAACAAGAGGAAAGTGGACAGAATCCATGTGTAGTTTAATGACAGAGACAAGCAATAGCTGGACTGGAAGCCTTTTGAAGGTTTGGTCCCATTAGCTTGCATTATATGGAAAACTACTAAATCCTCAATAAATGTTTGAAAGAGGATTTCAATTCTACCAGCAAAATATGGACTCTGGTTCTTGATAATTATATATTTATCTTCTAATAATTAATATCACCCAGCCTTCCATCTAAATATGAGATCTGTGACCTCAGAGTGAGAATAAACTTGAAATTTACTGAACTTTTCAGAGGAATATAAGGACATTTTCCAGTCTCAAATCATGTGCTTAATGAACAAGTTAAATTATCCTGAGAATTTGTAACCTTAATCTTGTCCTCAGGATGGTTTGCAGAAACCTGTGTGGTCCAAAACACCTGAAGCTAAGAATTTAGTGTTAAGTGGCTCTCAATAATGCCACCAGGTGCATGGAAGACTCAAACAGAAACCTCACAGAAGGAAAAGACAGAGGTGAACAAAACAGTTAAAAGAGGCTATATACAAAAGGCACAGTTAAACATGAAGGTTGAAAGTAAAACATTTAAAATAGTATATTGGAGATAAATTAGGCAAAAGAGAATTGTTATTGCCATGCTGATATTAATGTGAAATGTACATATAGGCATACAGCTTTATTGAGATAAAGAAGGTCACTATACAATTATAAACATTTAAATTCACCAGAAGGGCAGATGTTTTAAACTTGTATGCCTCTAACAACATAGCCACAAAATTGAACAAAACTATAGAACTGCAGAGAAAGAGATTAATCTACCACCCTATTTTCAGATAGTTAATACATATTTTAACAATCGATAGATCAAGTAGACAAAAACCAGTTACAAGACATAGAAAGACAGAATAATAGTCACTTGGAGAATTCTATGCTGTATTTTATTTATCTGATTTATAACCACAGTAAACATAGTCTTCATGTTGTTTCTACAATTGGAAAAATTTTCTAGGAAAACGTACTCAACCAGATATCCAGAGAACATAGTTGGGCATTTGATGGATTGGAAACATTAGGCTTTTGCTAATTTAGAATACTTATCCTTGAATTTTAGACCCTTAGTCCTAGAACAGAACAATAACAGATTAAGTGCACATTATTAAAAGTTTTCAGGTCTAGTCAAAAATTCATTTTGAAAGCTTTGACATGAAAATGAACAGAATCCTGACAGCATTTTTCCACATCTGACATGGCTGCTTCTGTTACAAGATATAGAAATTTGATGTTCCATAAAAATAGATCAAATACTCCATTCCATTTCTTTTTAACTGAAAGAGGCTGGTTTTCCCACACTCAAAGTTACCCTTTAATACTAGTCCACTACTTTGCTTGTGTGGACTGTGTTATCTTGAGTTCTTTTTTTTATTGTTTGAAGCAGGGGTCCTCAAACTACGGCCCGCGGGCCACATGCAAATACAAATATTGTATTTGTCCCCGTTTTGTTTTTTTACTTCAAAATAAGTTATGTGCAGTGTGCATAGGAATTTGTTCATAGTTTTTTTTTTAAACTATAGTCCGACCCTCCAACAGTCTGAGGGACAGTGAACTGGCCCCCTGTTTAAAAAGTTTGAGGACCTCTGGTTAGAAATAGTATTACATATGTCTCCTTTTACCCCCATTGACTGCCCCCACCCCTGAAACATGCCCTCACCCCCCGAGTGTCTGTGTCCATTGGTTATGCTTATATGCATGCATACAAGTCCTTTGGTTGAGTTCTTTATAGCATATGTTCCATTTCTTGTTTTAAAGAGATTTCTTCATTACTGATTAAACAGAGCATAGAAACATTTAGAACTGCTTTCTTTTAAACAAACTTCTATTGTGTTTCCTTGTTTTCCTACTCAAGTGCTTGGGCTATGTTTACATTGCCTCTAAGACTCTTAGTAGATGATGTTTTATGATATCTCATTAAATGTTTGACTTTTAATTCTACACTTCCAGTTCCTTTAGACGACCCTTTCACAGGGGTTGCCTAAGACCATCAGAAAACACATATATAATTACATATTGTTTTTGTGAATAATCACTATGCTTTAATTATGTTCAATTTGTAACAATGAAATTGGGGGGCACCACAACATGAGGAACTGTATTAAAGGGTCGCGGCATTAGGAAGGTCGAGAACCACTGCTTTAGAGAATAAATGTGTACAGCTAAATTTTAAAACTGAGACTTTTGTATATTTCTCTGCACATATTAAATATTCAAGAAATGCTCATTGAATGGATGGGTGCATGAATGTATGAATAAAAGACTAACTAGCTAGAATATAACTCCTCTTAGCTTATTAAATGCAACTGTTTGACCCAGGACATCTTTAGCTACTGAACTGGCTGTCTTCCCAGAGCCCAAGGTAGTGCTAAGAATGAAGCCTGAAAGTAACCCGACTTTTTGACAAAAACACAAGGGGATTTAATCACAAAAAAATATTTCTTGGGCATTAAAATCACATGCAATGGTTAAGAAGAACCAGTAGAACCATTTGCTGAGTTATAAAAGCAGTGTAAAAAATTTCCAAGTACTTCTAAAGGAAGAACTATGGGAAAAAATAGAGGTTTGCTTTTAAAGAAATAATCTTTCTTAATTCTTTCATGCTGTGGTTCATCTTAACTGAAGAAATTTCTATTTTAACAATCTCTTCTTACAAAAACGTTTACTTTGCTATAACTTCTAACTTACAACATTGGTCTGTTTTCATCCCAGTGATGCCTCTTCTGGTGGTGAGTTGCAGACTGCGACAGCCCAGGATACCCTACCCTCTAAACTACCAGCCTTCAAATGAGGACACGGACACACACACACAAACACACACACACCCTGAGTTTTGCCCTATAAAGATTTTAAAGATGCTGTTTTATTTTAGCATAAAATCTGTAATATTGCCTGGAAATGTCCAGGTATGCTGGTTAATTCCATGAGAAGCTTTACACAAATATGGATATATTTAGTTTATGAATACATGCAAATAAACACATTTACATAAAGATTTTTTAAATGCACATACATACACTTGATACATCTACTTAGCATAAGGCAGGTCTGGTAAAGCGGAGGAACAAGTAATCGCCTATATTGTGGGTGTGACATGAATAGCTCCCAATGGTTGTTACCATGACAAACTACAGCAAATCCACAAAGCATTTTCCTTGCCGTGGGCTTCCTAGGTGCAGAGCCTGAGATGATGATTCTCATGCAAGTGACTTACTGAGGAAGGGCTCTCAGGTGAAATCTGTAAAGGGGTGAAGGAAGGGGGATAAGGAAAGAAGCCCGACAAAGATATGGTTCATCTAGAGCCCATAGGGAGCTTTGGAAAATGCGGCAACAAAATTGTCACGCTTTAAAAGGAAGGAATCTTTTGTAATTCCAGATCAATCAGCTATAGGCTGCTCTGCACCTTGTGGGCGGGCCTAGCTTCCTAGGCATTTCTTGGTGAAGATGCCTCTTTAGGGCTCAGGCCATGCTCAGAAGGGGGAAACCCTGAGACCTTAACCGACAACATTCATAGAAGCTGGGGTTAGGTGCTTTGTCCCAATAGAGAGTTCTGTGCAGAGCACCAGCAGCGTCTACTACAACCACCCATTCATTCTGTTCTCCTGTGTGTAGAGGGAGCAGCCTGGGAAGGGGAAATGTGGATGTGAACAGGAAAGGAGCCATACGAATCATAAAAGTATATCCCTTTTCTGTTTGTCATATAGTAAATTATCTAGCAACCATACAAATTATACCCTTTTATTATTTGTCATATTGTAAAGTTACCTAACAATTATCCAGCTGGGAAATGGGGCCTTGGATACACTAATTTTATACTTTATGTTGTAGTGAAAAGTAATATGCTCAGGTGATGTATTGATAAAACAGATCTTATTCCTTGAGGTACCTTTCCTAACAAGACAGTATCAGCTCAAAGTCTAGATTCTGAATTGGAAAAACAAAGCCTTTTACAAAACCTTGAATATAAGGTGTAGTACATATGTTTATTAGGTGTTCATTTTTATATTAATATGTCTATTAGTACTAATTTATTGATTACTTCAACATAAGGCCTCATTATCTTCCATATATTTTGTCTGTTTTATTCAACATTAGATGACTATTTCAAGATCTCCCAAGACACCTAAATTTATAATTTTCAGCCTTGATATTTAGATATGGTGGATTTATAGTCCAAGTATTATTATTAAAAAATCATAACAATAAATAAATAAAAGAAAATTGAGGTTTTCTGATTTTTTCAATACAAAATTTGCTATTTGCTATTGCAAATTTTGTTGATGGGCAATAGACTTTTTTTCCAGGATACTAACAATAATTTTGACTCTGATATTATTAAACTGCCATATAAAATCCATCTGGCTGTTCTCCTCTTTGTATTCATTTGATCTGAGGCAATGGAAGGTTAACTCTGCACATGAATTTGTTTAGGATACTATGGTCTTCAACTCAGTTAAAAATCAATGAATTATTATATTGTGCCTTTGTTTTCCACTTATTTACTTTCAATATTCCAGATGCTAATAATCAATTGAAACTGAACCATGAATTCAATTGTTATGTTTTCTTCCTTTGAATTCTTTAGAAAGTATAATTAAATTGTAATTTATAACACCATGTGTTTATCATCCATTTTCTCATATTATAATCATTTTTAAAATTATGAAGTCTCTCAAACATAAAGAGCAGTAGAGAGTCACAATAACCATTGCTGATACAACAACTAGTCTGATAAAATATAACAAATATAGGTTTAAGCTTTTAGCATAGCCTTCATTTTCCTCCAAATTCTAGCTTATCTAGTATACTGAATTTACTTTCCAATCAGTGTTTTGTTTTAAATTTCAGGTCTGTTGGTGAAAATATCTTTAATTTTACTTTATTCTCAAATGACATTTTAGTTTAATACATAGTTCAATGTTGATAGTTATTTCTCAGAACCTTAAAAAGTACCCCATAAGCTCCTGGTTCCATTAATGCTCTTGAACAATCTACTCTTAAAATAACTGTGGTTCCTTGATTGATAATATGCCTTTTCTCTTTGAAGTCTTCAATTATTTTCTAAGACTTTGTTTTTTCCCCCTTTTTAACTTTGCTCAATATGCTATTTCGTCTGTCTACTTAATTTTTATATTCTATAATTATGATTTCCTTTTTTTTGATCCTGAATTGTGTCCCTTGAAAATCTCCTAGAGCAGTGGTTCTCAACCTTCTGGCCCTTTAAATACAGTTCCTCATGTTGTGACCCAACCATAAAATTATTTTCGTTGCTACTTCATAACTGTAATGTTGCTACTGTTATGAATCATAATGTACATATCTGATATGCAGGGTGGACTTAGGCGACCCCTGTGAAAGGGTCATTAGACCGCCAAAGGGGTCGCGACCCACAGGTTGAGAACCACTGTCCTAGAGCATTTTTATAATGTTTTGATTCTTGACTGAATTTTTATTTTCCTAGATTGTATCTCTATTTACATGTATTTATATTTTGTGGTTTATAATTTCACAATTGAAGTTGTTGGGATTTAATTGTTTGCTGTTTTTGCTGTGTTTTCACAATGGTAGCTTTCCACATCTATTTATTAGTTTTGTGCTTATCTTTTTTTATCATAATCTGTGGATATTCTGAGAGACCTCAGGTGAAGATACTTTTCTAGAGAAATTGTTTGCATTTGTTTCTGCAAGGTGCACTTCCAACTCAAGACCATTTCAGATTACTTTCATACATTGGTTTCAATAACCACACAGATTATATGAAATTTAAACCCCAAGTGTATATAAGGTTAGAGTTATAATTACAAATGTTCATATCAGTTTCTTTTTTCTTGGAGTTGGTGGAAGGGAGGAAGGAGGCATTTTTACTAATCAGAGTTGAGGCCAAATCAGCAGGATATTTTGTAACCTTCTATTGCTAGCGGGTGTGTTAGCTTTCTTTTACCCAACCCATTTAGCAACCAAAAATCGTTCAAAAATTTCAGTTAAACAGTTATCAATCTGATACACATTAGATTCATATTTTTACTAGCTTTCTATGGCTGCTATTACAATGACTACAAACAAAATGGTTTAAAATAACACAAATTCATCATCATATAGTCACAGAGGTCAGAGATCCAAAATGGGTCTCACTGGGCTAATATCAAGGTGTTGGCCAGATTTTATTCATTTTGGAGGCTCAAAGGCCATAACTACATTGTTTTCCTTTTCTTTAAAATTTCCCTCCTTCTAGGGGCTCTCACATTCCTTGGATGACGGACCTCTTGTATTCTGAAAGGCACATTACATTACATTACTTCAATTGTGCTTCATGGCTATGCCTTATCTGGCATTGATTCACCTGCTTCCCTCATGTGAGAACCCTTGTGATTGTTCTAAACCCACCTGCACAATCCAGAATATAATCCCATATCAAGTTTAGCTGATCTCATTAGAGTCACCTTAATTCCATCCATAACCTCTACTTTTCTTAGCCATGTGACCTAATATATTCACAGGTTTTAGGGATTGGGATTGGGTGGGTATCATTCTGCTAGGTTTATTTATATTCAAAATAACTAAACGTAATTTCCTTACAAAATGTAACTGGTCGGACCACAGTTTCTCTGTCTGACGAATTAGTGCTCTTTGTTATAAAATTCTTACCATAGTTTGAATCGGTCCTATCCTAGTGACTTTCTTTTCATTCTAGTATATTATATTAAATAAATGAACAAATAATATGACCCCAAATAAATTAAATTTATTTTTTCCAGTATTGATCACTTTGATACCTATGTTCCTGTACTGGCAGGATTATGTACATATTAGACAAATCATTGTACACATTTTGAAAAATTACACAATGCATACAGTTTAATTTCCATACTAAAATACTGAGAATTTTATACTTGTAATTAATCATACATTAATAGCCAATTTAATCTGTTGTAGTGTAAACTATACCACATTTTTCAGTAATCAGTAAGAATTTTAAGTGATATATAATCATAATTTTTTTTCCACAGCTTTGTCCTGGAAAGGAATTTCAGTTTCCTTGCTTCAAAAGTTCCAAGTGCATCCAGAATCTAGACAAGCATGTTTCTACAATTCTACTGCTGGTATTCAGTTCTAGTCACATAACTTCTTGCCTGAAATACCCTCCTTTGTAGTCACTTATCTCCCATCACTACCCCCTAAGTCTTATTTTTAATGAATAGTGTTGAATAATCGGTACCATATGATTTCACTCATATGTGGAATTTAATGAACAAATTGAACCACCAAGCAAAATAGAGACAGATGGGGTATTGCAGGTGTATGGAGTGATTGTGCAAAAAAGAAAAAAAAAGATAGAAAGAACTCATGGACACAGACAACTGTGTGGTTATTGTTGGGGGAGGGAACGGAGGTGGAAGAGGGCGTAGAGGGGATAAATGGTGATGGAAAATAAAATAAAATAGTCTGAATTACGGAGGTGGAAGAGGGCATAGAGAGGATAAATGGTGATGAAAAATAAAATAGTCTGAATTATGCTTCCAAAAAATGTAAGTCATATTCTCGTCATCCCTCTGTTTCAAACACTCCAAAGGCTCTGCATTTCAGGAAAGGCCAGAGTGTTTAAATTGCATGATGCTGACCTGTCTCCAATATCACTGAGCTTGATGCTTGTGATCCTTCCCACTCCTAATCCGATCCATAGCCACTGGCTTGATGGCCGTCCCACCAATCTCACAACTCCTCTCAGGGAAGGCGTTCTCTCTGGCGGGAATGTCCCTCCTCCATATCACCTTCTGGTTAACTCTCTACCTCTTTCTTTGCTCCACTATCCCCTTCTCAGTGAGTCCTTTTCTGAGCGTTCTGTTTAGAACTGCAACCCCATGCCTGTGGTCAAATGAAATGGGACAACATCGATGACCCTCAGATGGAGAAAGCCAAATGCCATATGCTCTCTTGTACCTGGGAGACTGCATGGTATATGGGAACATGGGCCCCTTCCTGTGCTTCCATTACCCCCTACCCATGGGAAATAGAGTGAAGGCCATCTGTAAGAGACTTGAGACCTTGGGAACCTGGCCAGTAACTTGGTCCAGGAAAGGCCAAAGAAAAACTGCTTCTAGAGGTGAGCCTGAATTATAAACCGCTAGTGTTTGGATCTCATACAGGGCCCACCCCACTCTCCCTGCAGGCCCTGTTTTTCTCTGTTTTCTGTACTCTGTAGAACCTTGTGTTGGAAACATCTGGGTGGCAGTGAAACACTAGTACCAGCTGTGAGCCCCAGGTGTAGAGGTGTGTGTTCACGGGTCAAATGGGACTTAGTGGCGGTAACTTCACTGGCAGGCCTCCACCAGTGCACAAGTAAGTCTTAATACACCCATGTCTTTCACAGCCAGACCTCCAGGTACTTTCTTTCTTCTTCTTTACATATCCTTGAGGCTCTATTCTTTTTCATTATGTATTCTCCCCTCTTTTTTTGAAAGAGGAAGAAGGGGAGAGAGAGAGAGACAGAGAGAGAGAGAGAGAGAGAGAGAGAGAGGAACAATGATGTGAGAGAGACACATCAATTGGTTGCCTCATGCATGCATACAGACCAGGGCTGAGGATGGAACCTGCAATTGAGGTACATGCCCTTGACTGGAATCAAACCCAGGACCCTTCCGTCTGTGGACTCCGACACTCTATCTACTGAGCCAAACCGGTTAGGTTTTTTTTTAAGCTTTTTTATATATAAAAAAAATGTTTTTATTGATTTCAGAGAGAGGAAGGGAGAGGGAGATAGAAACATCAATGATGAGAATCATCATTCAGCTGCCTCCTGCTCATCCCCCACTGGGGATCAAGCCTGAAACCTGGGCATGAGCCACACTGGCCGGGCAGGTTATTTCTTTGGAATCCACAAATAATGAGCCGAGGCTCTCTGGGAACTCCACATAGATACTGCTCATAGGTACAGAGAACAAACTGGTGGTTGCCAGAGGTGAGGGGTGGAGGAGTGTGAGAAATGGATGAACTGTTTGTTTATTTTGTAGTTTAAGAAAGTTGAATTTTTAAAATACATAAAAAGAGATTGTTTAATGCAGGTTCATACTCTAATCCTGTCAACTCCCATAATCCCAATACTACAAAGAGGTAAATGAGGCCTAGAACGATGAGCTTGCTGCAGTCCTATAGTTATCAAGTCAGATATGAGAATTACAACACTATCCTGACATTAATGGAACCGTGACCTCCAGGCTCATAGGTTGATGCTCAACCACTGAGCCACACCAGCTGGGCTCTCTCCATATACTCTTAATGGTCTGGCCTCCTAACCATGATCTCTATCTCCTCCTAATTTTTCCTAAGTCCCTGCCTGCCATTTCTAATACCTTGCTGTTGGCTTAATCACTTGCTATTATCTCCTTTACAAAGTTCTTAAGATAACTTAAGTAGAAAGAAACTTCAAGGCAGACCTAATGCTATTGAGATCCACATTGCAGCCTTGGTAGTTTTTACGATTTACTCATTTGCACAGTGCTTTCCATTAACAGTGGCCCAACCTCCAAGAAGGCACTGCTAGTAGGTCCAAAGCAGTGCTGCCTCCTTCTCCCAACACTCCCGACACTCCAGGGCTCCTCCAGGATTATTTGTAACATATGGATTTCAATTTCAAATGATGAGCTATATTTGAATTCTTATTAAACACAGTTGACTTGGAAACAGCCTAGTTATTTTAAATCACAAGTTGATTTTTGCTGAGTGCCTTTCAGATTGTTAGTAGCCAATGGGCAGGGGAAGTCAAGAAAGATTGAAAAGATACTGAGATTTTAAAGATGTCCAGCTTCCCCCTAAGTGATTTCAGCTACTGTACCAAGTGGAAAGATGCTTTGATCCAAGGAAACTTTCTGTCCAATGCTGTTCCAGGGAAAGACTGAATAGGGAATTGTGGCTGAAAGAGGGAAGTGATAAGATCTACTCTTTTAAAAAGTGTAATAGATGACAAATTTGTAGGCAAACAGCAATGTATTATTAATGTCAATGCTCAGTTGGGATTTCTGATTCTGACTTCCCTTCAGAGAAGAGTTTATATAGCAGGTGGGTCAATGTTAAAATACCTCGAGAAACCCATTTCAGATTCTACTTAAGAACCTAAACCTAGACAATCCCATCAAGATTTCCCTGTTTTTAGGCTAAACGCTTGATTCATGTTCTCTTAAAGGAAATGGGTGGTTATGAAAGGAGAAAAATCAAAGATGATGATAATGGTGATGATTTTTTTCCAATACTGCCTTAAATAATTTTTTAAAGCAAGTACAGCAGAGTCTGAGAAATATGTTTCAGCATCTAAAACATATATTCAACTGAGATATATGAAAAGGGAGTTAATGAAACTGAGCATTAAGAGTCTTATTTTTTTAAATTGAATTATCATGGGAGAGTTTAGGCTACCTACAATCCTAAGGAGTGAGAAAGAGTCGGGGAATTACTCTGGACACACATGAGAATTTCTCCCTCACTCTGCTAGCCTAAGGTTCCGTAAAGCTTGCTTTGATATCTTTGTGTCTCAAGCATCCAAATTTTTCTGGCCCCAGGCTGGGTCCAGGTGATATAAGGTGGATAATCCTCTCTGTTAGAAAATTGTCTTTCTGGTGGACTCTGATTGGAGACAAACCACATTTTTCTTCCAGCAGGTTCCAAGAGGCACAACTCCTAGAGATGCCATGGAAGAGTGAGTGAGCATTATATTAATTATAAACGCAAGTTTTTCTTGAATGTGCATCAGGCGGCAGTCATCACCAAGTCAGGCGGTGAAGTCAGGGAGAGGAAGTGGATCTATTCATACTTGCCCTTTAAAGCTTAATGAACTTTTCTTGCCATTTTCCTCACAGCTCGAGAGAAGTGGACTAATGGTGAGATCTGTGGTCCCACTCCACAGCTTCCCAGCTAAATAAAGCGAATGAAGTAGAAACATGAGAGTGATAAGGCTGTTCTGAATGTTATAAGTATGCCCCCTCAGATGAAAACTGTTCAGTGTTTGTGTTTAATCCAATCTGACCTCAATCATCTTTTCTTGGCTTCCAAATACTAAATAGGTGACTTGTTATTTAGCCTCAATAAGCTTAAAAATAATCCCACTCTAAGATCCCCACAATACCTCAGGACAGTGTACAAAGGCAAAAGCAACAATGAAACATTTTTTAATCTTAGGAGATAAAAGGATTATATGGATGTTTCAAGACTGAATGCTGGAAAAGCCATAGAAAAAAATTATTTTGATAGCTTTATTCTTGTAAAAATTTTTTTTTTAGAATTACAGCTTACATTCAATATTATTTTGTATTAGTTTCAGGTGTACAATGTAGTGGTTAGATAATCATATACCTTACAAAGTGTTCCCCCCAATATATCCCAACTGGCACCATACATAGTTATTACAATATTATCCATTATATATTCCCAATTCTGTACTTACATCCTGAGACTATTTTCTAACTACCAATCTATACTTCTTAATCTCTTCACCTTTTTCACCCAGCCCCCAAAAACCTCCCTCCCCCTGCAACTATCAGTCTGTTCTATCTATGAATCTGTTTCTGTTATGTTTGTTTATTTAGATTATTCTTTAGAGTCCACATATAACTGAAATTGTATGGTATTTGTCTTTCACTGACTGATTTATATCACTTAGCATAACACCTTTTAGGTCCACCCATGCTATTGCAAATGATAAGATTTCATTCTTTTTTATGGCCAAGTAATATTCCATTGAATATATGTACCACTGCTTTTTTTTTTTTATCTACTCCTCTACTAATGGGCACTTGGATTGCTTGGCTACTATAATAATACAGCAATGAACAAAGGGGTGCATATGTTCTTTTGAATGAGTGCTTTGGGTTTCTTTGGATCAAGAAGTGGAGTCACTTGGTCATAAGGAAGTTCTGTTTTTAGATTTTTGAGGAACCCCCATACCATTTTCCATAGTGGCTACACCAGTCTGCATAAGGTTTCCCTTTTCTCCACATCCTCACCAACACTTGTTTTTTGTTGGTATTTTTACGATAGTCATTCTGACGTGTGAGATGTTATCTTGTGATTATAATTTGCGTTACTCTGATCATTAGTGATGTTGAGTATCTTTTCATATGTCTATTGGCCAAATCTATGTCCTCTTTGGAGAAGTGTTTATTCAGGTCCTTTACCCATTTTTAATTGGATTTTTTGTTTTTATGGTGTTGAGTTGTATGAATTCTTTATCAATTTTGGATATTAACCCTTTATCAGATGTATATAATTGGCGAGTATCTTTCCCTATTCAGTAGCATGGCTTTTCCTTATGTTTATGGTTTCCTTTAGTGTACAAAAACTTATTGTAAATGTTTACACTGCCATTTCTTCAGATACAATATAAAACTAATAAATGCCTTTTGCAAAATTATGTACATTGGCATATTAATAATAAAAAGTTAGTACCAACTCTATGGGATTTATCAATCGAAACTGCTTTATAGTAGAGGCTGTATCTTTTTTGTTTCCCACCATATCTGCAAGAATCTGGAAGAGTGGTTAACGCATGGTAGGTGCTCACAAATATCCAAACAGATTTCAAGAATAAATATACTTCACTGCTCTGCCCAATTGTTACCATTACCACGATCTGTTCACTCTTCTATAAAAAAAAATACTTTACTTCACTCTTTTAAAATTTATTTTAAAATTCTGTGTTGTTGAGAAGTGTGTTTGATTCACAGCATTTGAATTATGGGTAAAGGAGCTAGGATATGGTAAATCATTTTCAAGAGCACTTCAACATACTAGCCCTTAACTTTCAATGGGAAATTTATTGAACAACTCACAAAAATGCCTGAGAGTTATCTTGTAACTCAACCAGAGAAGTACAAGGCCACATCAGCGAACCTTTGGCATTTTTATCTAGTGATATGCCAAATAGGCATCCAAAAATTGTTGTGCAAAGTTAAAAAAATATTTCTATTGAAATATTAGGTAGTATTCTCTGGAAAACTATAAAATACATTCAGGCAATTGTACTAAATATCTAATTGTAGAGGTGGTTAAAAGAAGGCAACACTTAAAAACAAACTACCTCCAAGGAATTACACAGGGATGACAGAAGCTGAAAGGCACTTTTGTTAAAATTCACCCATAGTTTTTAAATTTTCCTTATCCATTGATTATTTATAGTAATTCAGTTATTTATTTTTTTGGAATTTTAATAGGGAGAGACAAAAATAAGCCATGTTAAATAAGAACCAGCAAAACCTTTGAATGTATAAATTAACAGGTGATTGTTTTTATCAGTAACGTTTCTGCTTATTTTGGAGATAAAGATCATACTTCTTCTGCTGTTATATTTTTTAGTTATTTTTGAGAAAAAAAACAATAAATTTCACTTAGACAATGGCAGGGATTCTACAGAGACTCCTTTGTTAATTAAGGCTTGGCTCAAAACTGCCCAAAGATAAGGGGGTTGATCTAAAGTTCCCAGATGAGATCTGTTATGACACATTATAATTGCTATCTCCTTTATTTATGGAATTTCTCCTAACATATTATTGCAGTAAGATATTGGACCTAAAAGCTAGCTCCCCAACAAGATAGAACAACTTATATAAAAATAGGAATTAAAAAACAAACACTTTGGGCCATAAGAGTTATCACTGGCAACATAACGCCTGTCAAATTATTGTTGGTTGGAAGGAGTGGGTATGCACAGGGTAGATTATGGAACTTTTCTATATTTGTTATATGTTTTTGGATTGTTGATGTTAAATCTGTCAAATGGATTGGGATTGGAAGTGATTCTCTTTTTTGCTAAGAAGTATCAGAATGGTCCAAAATAATAAAACTGGTTCTTATTACTATTGAACAATTAATAAAATTAATAGAAACTCACATTTCCCCCCAAATAAATTATGTATACATATCCAAACATACATGTACACATAAAAATATCCTCTTAAAAGGAATGCATGATTATTCTAACTAGCAAGTTCTAAAAGACATAACTCCTGCTTTCTCTAAGTTTTCATTGATATCAGTTCAAACACTATCACTAAAATAAAACAAATAGTTTTGAACCAAGTTTCTAAATAACTGGTGAATCCACATTTTTGATTAATGGTTATATTTTTATGCAGAAATTAATTTGCTTCTAAAATACTCAGAATATCAGAATTTGAACTGATGTTTTCTGTAGGTAATTGAATGATCAATTTTTAATTATTTTATTTATTATGCTTTTGTTTTTCAAATTGTCTACAATGCTATTTGTTTTTATCACAAAATATAAATGCTATTTTTAATGAAAACAAACAATTTTACTCTCAATATAAATTATATTGGTAGAAATATTGGTAAGAAAAAAATGTTATACCTGCCCTGGCCTGGTAGCTCAGTTAGTTGGGAGTGTCATCTTATACATCAAAGGGTTGCTGGTTCAATTCCGGGTCTGGGCACATACCTAGGTTGCAGGTTGGATCTCCAATCAGGTAGGGGAACTTACTGGAGGCAACTGATCAATGTTTCTCTCTCTCTCCCTTAGTCTCTCTAAAATCAATTAAAAAAAAAAAACATATTCTCAGATGAGGATTAAAAATAATCTTATACCTAATTCCAAATATCTTTTTTATACCTATCAATCTATACAGTATATATATGATTTTCATTTGGAATTTATTTTTTAAAAAATTTTTAATATATGTTATTGATTTTTTACAGAGAGAAGGGGAGAGGGATAGAGAGTTAGAAACATCGATGAGAGAGAGACATCGATCAGCTGCCTCCTGCACACTCCCCACTGGGTATGTGCCTGCAACCAAGGTACATGCCCTTGGCCGGAATTGAACCTGGGACCCTTGAGTCCGCAGGCCAACGCTCTATCCACTGAGCCAAACCGGTTAGGGCGGAATTTAATTTTATTGAATTGTCTTTAAAGAAAAACAAACATGCCCTTTCAAGGTTCTGAACATTTATAAAAATATTGTTTGTAAATTAATTCTAAGCTAAATTTCAGTAATATCTACATGGTCATTTCATTTATTTCAAATATATTTAATCAACAATCAATAATGTGATTCAGTTATGAAGATGAATTTATGAAGAATATATACTGAAGTCACTCCTGGTCATTGTTATAACTATGAAATATTATTTTCTAAAATTTTATTTTGTAACTTATTTACAGATGAGAGACAAATCTTTAACTAAAAGAAAGGACCTATATCAAAACAAAAGTATATAAAATATTTTTTCTAACTCTAGAATATACACTTTGTCATTTGTCTATAAACCATCTAGATTTTCACATCATAGCAATCATTTACAGTGAATTTTCTGTGTTGTTTTTTTTTCTTTTTCTGCAAGGTATTTGACTCTTGAGTGATCACAGTCTATTGTATAAAGACACTGAAGTAGGCATGTAATGTAAGATGTCAAGAAAAGAGACCCAGGTGGTTTCTTGTTAAAATTCAGTTATTGAGAAAAGTTTATATACACAAATTCAATTTCTTTCATATTAAGATTATGTGGTCATGTATTTAATCTTGATTTCAAAGAAATCCATGGTTCTAGACCAGTGATGGCGAACCTTTTGAGCTCGGCATGTCAGCATTTTGAAAAACCCTAACTTAACTCTGGTGCCTTGTCACATATAGAAATTTTTTGATATTTGCAACCATAGTAAAACAAAGATTTATATTTTTGATATTTATTTTATATATTTAAATGCCATTTAACAAAGAAAAATCAGCCAAAAAATGAGTTCACGTGTCACCTCTGACACGCGTGTCATAGGCTTGCCATCACTGTTCTAGACACTAAAGTCTCTGATCTTGAGTTCAGCATCCTGATGCACTTCTGAACAGTGGAACTTTGTTGGTGATCATACCATTGATCAGAATGCTTTTGTGAGTAAAAACATTCAGTCTAATAATTTACATTTGCTTTCTATTTTCCATCTGCTCTATATTGTATTATTCTAATTTACTTTAAACACACAGCCAAAATTGCTATTGATATTTTAAAAGTGTTATTTATATGCCCACTAATGAATATAGTGATCTAAACTTGTAAGAGATTTATGACCTTACCTTAAGCAATTATTCGGTTATAAATAATACAAGATTGTCTTCTCAGATACAATTTTCAAATTACTGAATTGCTTATTGAACATTTTTCATGCGTATTTGTATAGATTCCTAGCCATTGAGTTATAAAGTGAGAAAAAAGTTAAAATGAGGAGAATTTTAGACATTAAATAAATCTTTTTAAGAATTCCATTAGGTATCCCATATCATGAAATAATATAAAAAGATTTAATGGTTAATTTTCTTATAACATATAATATACATAGTCAATAAATCAGTGGAAATCAAATCCATGTATATGTAAAAACAACTTTTGCATGAATACTTTCAGCCAAGGTTCCCCAATTCATTTTCAAAATATCATAAAGGAAAAAAAAAGATCAGATGTTGATTTAAAGCATATTTGCTACACAGAATAAATAAGTAGGGCAGACTATGATGTATTAATTCTGAATATAAAGAAATATTAACTTAAGTAAATACAGAATATAGGATCATGTTTACTTGAACACATACAATCTTAATTGTGGATACTGAAAATTATTAAAGAAAAATGGTAAAAATTAGTTTGTTATTGACTTCTTTTCAATTGTAAGGAATAAATAAAATATAAATATTAAAATGCTTGATCTTTCAAGGTGCATCTCATTTCATGTAACAGAAAATCCAGCCTGGACTGTCTGAAACACAAGAATAACATCCTTGACTAATGAGTCAAAGAGCAGCCTTGCCTCAAGGTGCCTAATTCTGTGCTAAACCCTTGTCAGTCACATCCACTTATCAGTGTCACCTTCAGCCTCAGGCTGATTAACTCCATGATGGCAAGATGGCGGTGGGAATTTCTAGGCTCACATCATCACAGTCCTGAGCACATTCAAAGCAAACGTCCCAAGTTCATTCTGTTTTGAGTAGTTTAACAACCCTGAATTAGTCCTCGCTCCCAGGGACTGTGTTCTGAGTGACTTTGGTCTAGATTAGGCCTTTTTTCCAAAAGCAATCATAGGAACAAGAAAGATGGGACCTGCAGCTAGACATTAGATCAACCAAAATAATGGGGTATGTTTTATTCTCACATAACAAGACCACAAGTAAAGCCTAATAACTTCATTATTTTTTTTCTTATCGGTGGGATACCCACTCCTCCAACACCAAATAGCTGCAGTTTGATCTTTCTCAGTTTAAGAAATTGTAGTTTTTACTTCATTTATTATTTCACTTCCATCTGCTCTCGTCAGTTTACATACAGCTATCTCCATCCCTTTATCTTTGTATTTCCTGCAATCATTTCTTCATCATCACTTTTGAGTTCTGAGAGAATTTCTTGAGCAAGTTTTTCTTTTTAAATCAATTATTTGGTATTCTGTGGTATCATAAACACTGGTAACTACTTCATTTAAAAATTTAACAATTCTGTGTTTGATCTGATAGTAACCTTTTTCTTTTCATTAAGTTCATTAAGTTTTCTGGGATTCAACATCCTTTTAAATCCTATTTAAACCAAAAATAATTATGCATGTGTGTAATTTAAAAAAAAATCACCATACAGTGAAATTGACTCTCTTTCTTTTTCCTGTACAGTTATATGAATTTTAATACAAAGAAAAGTTCATGCTGCCACCATTGAATTCAAGATCCCCCCAAATCTTCCTCCTGCTCTTTCTTCCTTTATATCACAACCTTCCCTAACCCCTACTCCTGGCACCATGCACCCGGTCCCCGTCACTATAATCTTGTCTTTTCAGAATATATAACTTTGGAGATTGGCATTTACCACTCTGGAGACAGATCTTGACATCCGTTCAAAGTGCTGTGTGTGTATCAGTAGTTTGCTCCTTTTTCCCCCCTTTGTATTAA
This sequence comes from Myotis brandtii, assembly GCF_000412655.1. NCBI lineage: Eukaryota > Metazoa > Chordata > Mammalia > Chiroptera > Vespertilionidae > Myotis > Myotis brandtii. The sequence continues at coordinate 540,271 of NW_005371023.1, read as the reverse complement.
TGTTCCACAGTTTATCCATTCACTTGCTGAAGGGGAATTCCATTCGGGGGGAGTTCCTATTGGGTGGTTTTGCATAGAGCTGCTACCAACATGTCTGTTTACTTAGATCTTCTTTTAGGTCATTTATCAGCATTTCACAGTCTTTATAGAAGAGATCCTAAAATTTTATTAAATTTTATACAGAATTTCCTACATATTAATATGTTCATAATAAAATTTATATTTCCATTTGTTTCCAATTTTTAATAACTTGATCTCAATTTTTATGCTTTTATTTTGAAGTTGTCAAATATTTCACACTTTCAGATTTAATATTCAATTTTATCCAATAGCTTTCCTAGTGTTGACAGGTGCATAAACCAGAAAAAAAGAATAATTATTCCATATGCTCTAATTGTAATTGTCTTAATGGTTTTGATTTTACAGCTTTTCCATTCATTTATTTTAATGTTTCCTATCAGATTCCCAATCACACTGAAATAAATCATTAATCCAGATCAAGAACATAATTTGGGATAAACTTAATTTCAAAAAAAAAATATGACTAAGATTTGCTGTCAGCTTTCCAGATATACATTTCTTTTCTTTTCTTTTTTAAGGCTACCTTAGGATACAGATTTTAACTCAAGGGAAGTGAAGTCTCAATTGAAGCTACATTTTATAGCTCTGAGGAGATCAGGAAAGCTTCAGGTTTCATAACAAAAATACCTCCTAGAAAATATAAAGATTTTTTTTTAATGATCTCAGTAAATTAAGATGGTCAAATTATTCTTTATAGTTAGAAGCCGAATTCTCTGTTAGAAAATGTTACAACTTTGAACTACAGATATCATATATGAGCAGCAAATTTGGAATGATAGCAACGGAAACCTGACCCACAGAGACCTATGGAGATAATTATGAAAACTCAAGTGTTTTTAGGGGCAAGATGGATGGGCAGCCAATAAGATAGTGCACACTTTACACAATCAAAATTATCAAGAAGGGACAAGAGAGTAAGGCAGCAATATCAATACAAACACAGTTCTTGACCAGTTTCTGGACCTGAGCCAGTTCTTTACTGAAGGAGAGGAGAATCCACAGAAGTTCAATATCACTAATCATCAGAGAAGTGCACATTAAAACCACAATGAGATATCACCTCACACCTGTCAAAATGGCTACCATCAATAAAGCAACAAACAAGTGCTGGTGAGGATGTGGAGAAAAGGGAACCCTTAGGCTCTGTTGGTGGGAATGCAGACTGGTGCAGCCACTGTGGAAAACAGTATGGAGTTACCTCAAAACATTAAAAATTGAATTGCTTTATGACTCAGCCATACCACTCTGGGAATTTATCTAAAGAAACCCAAAACACTCATTTGAAAGAACATATGCACCCCTATGTTTATTGCAGCATTATTTACAATAACCAAGATTTGGAAGCAGCCCAAGTGCCCGTTAGTAGATGAGTGGATACAAAAGACATGGTACATTTACACAGTAGAATACTACTCAGCCATAAAAAAGAGGAAAAATCTTACCCTTTGAGACAGCATGAATGGATCTGGAGAGTATTATCCCAAGTGAAATAAGCCAGTCAGAGTAAGACAAGTACCATATGATTTCACTCATATGTGGAATCTAATGAACAAAATGAACTAACAAGCAAAACAGAGTCAGACTCATGGATAGAGAACAGACTGACAGCCCTTGGGGGAGTGGGATTAAGCAAAAAAAGAAAAAAATGAGAAAAAATTAATGAACATGGGTGACAGTGCGGGACTTGCCTGAGGGGAGGGTGGAGATGGAGGGAGGTGGAGGAGGGCATAGAGGAGAAAAATGATCATGGAAGGACACTTGACTTGGAGTGGTGAACACACAATACAGTGTACAGATGACATGTTTTGGAACTGTGCACCTGAAACCTTTGTAATTTTATTAACCAGTGTCACCCCAATAAATTCAATAAAAAGGCAAAAAAAGAAATCATCCTGAAACAGCTCAGCAGGTGTATATGATAGAGATTCCCCATTCCTTTCCCAAAAGTTCCCATGGCCATTTACTTGGTTAAATAAATACACACTCAGTAAAGGGAATATACAGACATTTTGAGTGAGTGCATGCATACCTTAATTCAAGGAAACTCAGAAATGCCATCCTAGTTCCTAGCCAGCCTGGGAAATCATCTTATAACTGCCTCTTTCAATTACTTCGAAACTCAACTCCCTCTGCCCAGATCTACCCAATCTATTACAGCTATTTCTGTAGGCACTCCCCAGCAAGCTTCCTGCATGCAGGTCTGCATCTCGGAGTCTCTTTCTTGAGGAACTCCACTCAAGACAAATTTTAAAGTTGAGTATTATTCGAGGAAATTCACTAAAATACAAAATAACTCTCATTTCTATTTATCGGATTGGCAAGGTTAAAAGATTAATACCATCTAGTATTATTAAGGATGTACAAACAGCCATTCAGAAACTGCAAAGGAGAGTTTAAATTGATACTAAATTTCTAGAAGGCTATTTAGAAAACTATATCTATTCAAAGTTTTACATGCACTGAATCCGGCAATGCTTCTTTTAGGTATGCAGAAAATTGTGAATGAGAGTGTAGATATTCTGTAAGTTTTCCATTTCCTCATTGTTCATAATAATGGATTATAATTCTATGGGAAATAATTATTATTATACCTATATGCTTATATAATGTACTGAGGATTACACAGTTACATGATGTATGTATATTTAAATGCTTATTTAAGTAGCATATACATATTAAGTAATTGGTTATATATATTTGGATATATTATGAACCCAAATGTAACACAAAAACAATCATATTATATGGGCCCTTGCTGGGTAGTTCAGTTGGTTAGAGCATCATCCCCATATGCCAAGGTTGCGGGTTTGAACTCCCATCAGGGCACATATAAGCATCACCCAATGAATGCATAAATAAGTGGAACATCAAATTGATGTTTCTTTTTCTCTCTATCCCTTCCTCCTACATATATACTAAAAAAGTAAAAAAATATCTTTCAGCTGCATTGCTAGTAGGAGCTACCTTCTCCCAATTGCAAGAGTAACATAAAGCAAAAGTGAAAGAGGAGAACAAAAATTAAATCAACATGTACTGACTAACTATTCACAATTTGCTATGGTAGGTAATTGGCCTCTCATTTTTATATATAAATTTAAGTCAAAACATTTATCCAATCTAATGTAATTAGTAAGTGTTATAACTGATAGGCAAACACAGTTTGGGGAGAATATATGCTCTATCACTTATGTTAGAGTAGTTTTCAAAACATCACAGCAGACCAACTAAGACTTATATGGAGTAGGTGCTCAAAAAAAATGAGTATTACCTACTTGAAAATTCAATGAACTTCAAATAGCATGATCTTACTGACACTAATTATAAATCTCATAAAGTTAAAATCTATTGAGAGCTTAGATATACAAGCAGCATCCATTTAGTTTTCAAGTTAGCAATTTAATTCAGTTCATCCTTAGAAATACATATACCATGCCAAGAGGTAGGAAATACATAATCCCAAATTCAAACCTTCACTTTAGTGTTTGAGGATAACTGAGATGATTGATAAATTTATCTTTTAATATATTTTTATTGATTTCAGAAAGGAAGGTTGACGGAGAGAGAAATAGAAACATCAATGATGAGAGAGAATCATTGATTGGCTGCATCCTGCATGCCCCCCCACTGGGGATCAAGCCCACAACCTGGGCATATGCCCTGACTGGGAATCGAACCGGTGACCTCTTGGTTCCTGGGTCAACGCTCAACCGCTGAGCTACACCCAGCTGGGCTGATTGATAAGTTTAAAGCAAAGGTGAGTCTTTTCAGTGAAAACTGGTTTCATCTCAACATAAATCCAAATAACATTGTAGATAGAGCACAGGCAATTGTGTTAACACTTGCAATGGAACAAAATGAGAAGAAAAACATCAGGAAGGGTGATGGTAGAGATAGAGATAGATAAGATATGGATACATAGAGATGGCTATGTATCTCTATTGTCTAGCTGTATATGTCCTGTTATCATGTTCCCCTAAGGAGCTGAGTCAAAGCCTGGCCAATAGAAGGAATGACTGGAGTTATTGCTATCTCTTCCAAGGGTAGAACAGTAACGAACAGGGCAACTTTGGATTGAGGTAAAGTTTCAAAGAAGAAGTCAATCCTCATCCTGCCTCAGAATGGAGCTAAGGAGGCAGATATACGGCTGATGAGGCAAAGAGCTATCTCACTCATGGAACTCAGGATCGCTCTGATGTTTGGACAGATTTCCTTAAAACAGCGATTCCTGCCTGCACTACCCCTGAATGACCCTGGGCTGAACTTTAAGAGCAGTAGTGCTCAGCTGGGTGACATGAAAGTTTTATAATATGCAATTCTAGTCACGGGTTACTGATAATGATGTTTGCAAATTATATCATTATTCAAAAATGATTAGACTCAAAGTTATTTGAATAATGCAAGTCCACAAATATCTAATTTGATTGGCAAAGGTGTATTAGCAGCTGTGCTGTACGTGGGCCTGATGCACCCATTAGAACGTATCATGCACATGAACCTCAAGGACAATGTTCTGAAATTTTCATGGCTGAGACTTTCTTAGGAAGAATGACCTAGAAGTTGCAATAGCGCACAGTTTCTCACATTCTAGTGGAAAAACAATTTCTTGAAAACAGTCAAGTTTCACTTAAAAATAACTTTTTGCCTTATGACTATAACTGCTCTAGCCATTGGGTTGCCAGTTATTTCTATTTGAAATGCAATATATGTATACAATATAATAAAAATATACATATTAATATATATTAATTCTATATATGATACTAATTATTAAGTATATCTATTAATTATTAAAACTGTAGATAATAATACTGGTGATGAAAATACCTACATATGAATTTCATAAAACTAAGTTAACAATAGTTAAAATTAAAACCAACACTAGTAGAAATAAGATCACAGTTTTAAATAAAAGTGAGTATACATTTACATAATATCCTTTAAATTTAACCTAATTCTTGAATCTCCATTGGAAATGTGTTCTGGAAAAGGGGAAAACTGTATATTTAGGAATGTGTGTGTGTATATGGGTATTAATGAGAAAATTTAGAAAAAATATGTATTTCTATATGTGGATTTATATTGGAGTATAGAGTATATAATTATTAATAAATTAGCAATATCAAATGCCATTATTTGTCTTACTTAAGGTCCCATCAGGAAACATGACACACTCAAAACACATGACGATGCCGGCCGGTGGTTGAGCATTGACCCATGAACAAGAAGTTAACAGTTCCATGTCCCAATCAGGGCACACGCCCAGGTTGCAGACTTCATCCCCAGTGAGGGGCATACAGGAGGCAGCTGATCGATGTTGATGTTTCTCTCTCATCAATGTTTCTATCTCTCCCTCCCTCTCTCTTCCTCTCTCTCTAAAGTCAATAAAAACGTGTTTGTTTTGTTTTAAACAGATGAAGGAGAACATGCTGAAGAGACTTTTAATGAATCTGAAAGATGGGCTGGGAAACAAAGTAAAGTACTATGAAGTAGTGCCTTGGGGCTGGCAACAGCAGGAAGCCACTGCCACTCCTGGGCCTGAAGGAACCCTGAAGGGGCAAATACCTGGACCCATCAGGACCTATAGGTATGGAAGAGGGAAACCCAAAAGGATTTTGAACACTGGCAGAGAAAGAATGGAAACCGTCAGTGGCAAATAGCTGCCTTGCAAGGAGGGAACCAAGGATGAGCACTCCTTCTCCATCCTAGCTTCGACGGGTGCTGCCCACTGGCCAGCAACAAGTCAAAAGGCAGTGGAGCCTTGCTGAAGCAGCCCATGGGCTCAGCTCCTCAGGCACAGAGCAGGGAGAAGAAAGGCAGATTATCGATCTGGAGTGACCACACAAAAAGAATGTTCAGCACAAATTTACATAGTGGTTTTGTTGGCAGCAAAACAGCACCAGGTTAGTGGAGTCAGACCGGACCTTGGTTCAGCAACCTTGGTACTTGAATTCTGGCTAAGAAAGAATTCAGGTCTAAGACTCAAACTATAAAAGAAAGCTTATTTAGAAAGTCACAGAGGTAGAAAAAAAAATGAGCCATAATAGAAATGGATCCAGGAAACAAGTTATAGAGGCAAAAGAATGGCCCTTGGAGCTTAGGAGAGAGAGGCAAGGCAAACACACGTGGGGGAAGGGGTGGAGAAGGATGCAGGCATGCTCCACAGGGAGAGCAGTACTGGGCTCTGTGTCCTGAGGGCTTGTATCTGGATGTCTCAGGGGAGGATCCCAACAGAGTATTCATCAGCTTTCCAGTTGTGTCTCCTCAGGGCTGTGGTCTCCACTCTTTGGTCAGTGCCAGGGCAGAGGGTCATTGGTCAATGCAGCTGGTCCTGACCTGACCATGGCATCACTCAGTCTGGTTTTGTTGCTTTTCTGGGCCTGGAGCTGAAAGACAGCTGAGGCCTAGATGTTATCTCCAGGGGTTCATATTTACGGAGTGGTCGTGCAAGGGCTTGTAGTTTTGCCTCTTTCTTGGCACCCAGGGCTTTCTGCAGTGGTGATCCTAGGCACCGGACCTGGCCTATAGTTCCTGCTCTGCTCATGCCTGTCTAACTGCCTACTACAGTTTTAGATTTTCAACAACCATTCACACAAATATATTTAACTCAAGTAGCCTTTACAGATAATGTGTAAAAAAGAAATTTGAAATTCAAGATTTTTAGAGTTTTTCAACACTGCCCATTTGTAAGTGTGTGGATGAAAAAGGTGTACATACCAGTTCGGTGACTGGAAATAACCTTACAGGGTGATCTGAACATAAATACCCAACTGAGCGGGTCATGATGGGTTGTCATGCCCTAGGCCTATAACTTCTTTAATACAATGTTTTCAAGCAAGCGTTGCCCATTGTTCTTGTACACCTAGGTTAACACACCTGTGAGATTCCAAAAGTAATTCTCTTTTCCAGAGCACTCTTAAGAAAGCACATAATCTTGTTAATTATCCTATATAACTTTCTTTCTCCCACCTTCCTGGGATCTTTCTTACCTTCCCTCAATTCCAGATATATAAAAGAAACCACAATTCTCCAGAGCATTTGAGATCTTGCTTCCCAACATGTTGTCAGTTTGGCTCAAGTAAACTTTTAAAAAAAAATTCTTTACAGATTTAAATGTTTCTGACATCAACATATGCAATAAAGCCAGTAATTAAACTGTCTTCTAACTCCATACTCAGTATTTTTCAGTCTACTTGGGAAAATATGGATATAAAAAATCTGAGGCTTAGAGCGATGCTTTGGAACTCTTTCTCTTCTTTCCTGTTGGGTCTTGAAAAGGTAAATGTGGGTCTGGAGTATGTAATGAAGACAGGGAGTTCAAATAAACTTTCATCAGGCATGCCAATTTTTTTCAAAGGCCTAGAAAAATGCCGGGATTTCTGTGTTAACCTTTTAAGAGACCCGTTGGTGAAGGACCTGTTGGAGCACACAGTAAAGCTTCTGTAAGAAAGGAGCTTCACTGGAATGGTAAAACCCATCTTTTCTTGTGTTAATGAGAAATAACTGAAGAAATTTACAGGAGATCTCAAAACCAGGGCAAGCCCTCTGTTTAGGCACAATGAGGATTCTGGTTATCCTCTTGTACAACCTAGTGCTGCTCCATGGTTAAGTCTTTGATTCAACAGAAGTCACACTGTCTAAAGAAAGAAGGCAAAATTAACAATGTGAATTCACATAGTCGGTACTGTTAAAATTAGGCTGTGCTGCATAAGTTTTTAGAATACCATTAGGGGTAGGAAATGGTAACCCCAGAGAGATAACGGAGTTCAAATAAAATAAGCCCTTCAAGAAGTTCTCATTTGTTTTGCTAGAGCATGTTATGTGTGATGTATAATGTTTTGAGATGTGCATTTGAGGCACAAGTGTGAGAAATCTGATGCACGTTGACAAAGTTCAAGATCTTGAATGATAAGCCAAGGCCCACTCATAAATAATAGGAAATGAGAATTGCTCCCTCCTCATATATTCTAGAACTGAATCCTGTGAGTAAATCTCTTTGAGGATAGTTCTGCAGGCATTTTGCAACCTTAGAAATACTGAGTAGTATATTCATTACTTAACTGAAGCAGAGAATTGCTGTTTTTTAACTGCACAAGCTGCATGCCATAAAGGTGCTATATCATTCAGATGATATGTAATAAATCTATTGTATTCTTTCCTCACAATAATTTATCTGAAATAGAAGCCAACATCTTCCAGGTTTCTAAACCTAACTACTGAATTAATTCATGAGATGGACTGAAAACATGGGCCATTCTTCACTACAAGGATCATGAATATTTTAATATTGAATAAAGTTAAAGCAACTCAACTTTGTGGAGATGACACTAGGAGAGAAACATCTTCACCTATAAACTCAGAATTCCATCAATTCATTAACAAAAATATGTTTAGAACAATTCCCCAGAATAGAGTTAGACCCACTTAGCACACAGGAACAGAACTGGATATGTGAAAGATATATGAATAATCTATAATAATAAAAGTGTAATATGCTAATTAGACAGGACAGCTGAACAACCTTCCGGACGACCTTCCCAACTGCGAGGGCTGAGCCCCTTGCATGAATTTTGTGCATCAGGCCTCTAGTCCCAAATAAAAGAATAACTTTTGGAAAGTTCTGGGCTCTGCCAAAAACAATGATCTAAATACAGGACAAAAAAAAAAAAGGAATTGAAGAGTAGTTGACAATTTTTCTCTGGTTTCCAAAAAATGTGTGTTTGTTTTTACCAAAATCAGAAAACATAAAGGAAGACTGAAGAGAATGATACATGAAAATATATGCATTTTTTAAATAAACTATTGCTTACATCACTGATTTCCTTGGTCAATGCGATGCTGTTGTAATGACCTGGTTATTATGTAAGAGCAAAGAAGGAAAGGGAAGACTAGATATGGGCATTCCATTTATACAGCTTTGCCAGAAAGGTGCACTTAGCATTTCCCAAATCTGTTCCCCTCTGATTGATGGGGGAAGGAACTAGACAAAGGCAGTTTAGGCACATGCCCAATAAGGTCTGCCAGTCATACCTGGGAACAAAGTAGTGGCCAGGATGGATGTGACCACTACAAGCTCTGGAAACCTGAATATTTAAACTTCTAAACAAAGAAGTGAGCTCTCTTCTCTCTTCTCTTCTCCCTCTCACGTGCTGGGTTCCTGGCTCTCCTGTGGCAGGGGATGCTCTGCCCAGTGCCCACAGGGTGCATGGCCATGTTGGACTCACACATGGATGAATGGACTTTAATTAGCTTGGATGCTGAACCACACCCGGCTGCAACGTGGAACAGAAACTCTGGACACTGGCCCTCCCTCTGGCTCTGCTGAGCTCCCAGCTGCCCCTCTTTCAGGACTAGCTTGGGGGAAATGGGGCATTGGAAACTGAGGAACGTACCTCCACACCAATAAAATCTACCACCTCTCACCTTCCCGTGGGGTCTTCTGAAAATTCTTAGTTCAGCAATGCCCCAAGAACCCCACTCGTGTATTCCCCCAGCAGCAAATGGAACAAACAGGCAATCGTATATAATCTAATGTGAACCCACTGGTAACCACTCCTCATTTCTGACAAATAGTATTGACAAATCCTGGCACCGCCACCACCTGAAGCTCAGTGATTAAGTTAATCCTCTAACTCAGGGACTTCCAACCCGTGTGCCGCAAGAAATCTTTAGAGTCTAACTCAGCGGTTCTCAGCATTGGCTGTGTTATGACACAAATGTCAACCAAGTAACATGAAGGTCTAATTGGCTTTATTAAGGATTCGTGATTCCTGCCTCTGCAGCATTCCATCAGCAAGTAGAAGGGGCTTCAGGGGGGATTTGGTACAAAATGGAGGGATTTGCTAAGAGTGGGGCAAGGAAGCGATTAGGGAAATAAAGGATTATTTGGGGGCTAGGACATCTTTGATTTGGAGGAAGGGAAGAAAAATGGTTTTGATCATGTAGATTGCCTTGAAGCTTTTTTCTATGGAGGGTGAAGAGAGCCTATGTTACTTTACTGGTGCTTGACCAGAAAATTCCAGACTGTGAAGGTCAATTAAGATTACATTTCTGGGAGAGGTTAAAATTACAATTAGATCAGGTATTCAATCTAGGTTTGGTATCATGGGCTTTTAGCACGAGCGACTCCATTTTGGGCCTGAGGTTTTCTCTTAAACAGCTGCGTATTAGAATTACCTTGGGGAGCTTGAACCAGAATTTATGAAGGCTATCAGCATTTTTTAAAGCTCCCTACATGATCCTAATGTACAGTTGGGATTGAGGATTCTCTATGCAAAGATGTTGAAATGTGAATGAGTGTTTATCTGCAGTACTTTCATGCCTTGAAAATCATTGCCTGTTACAAAGTTTCCTACCTTCTTTCATCACTAGAACAAGCAATGCCCTTCTTCCACTTACATCATTGGCATTGGAATTCTTTAGTTAAAATGAGCATTAAAGGAAAACATATCCATGTTGACATATCTTAAAATAAATTTCTATTCCTGTGTGACCATAAGCACACTAATTATTCTCACCTGTTTCCACAGTTGTAATATGGGGATGATTGTATTCACTTCCTAGGGTTAGCATGAAACAAAATGGGTTAATATATCAGAAAGTGCCTAGTAAAATATCTGCATAAAATAAACATTCATCATTTAGTAGCCATCTAAAAATAATTATAACTTGTAATTCTGAATGTTATTGTAGTCATAATTAAAATAAATTAAGAGGCTTAATTGTTCATAACTTTTTCCTTAAACTTTGTGCAACATATATTAGTTAAGCTCTTACCATGACTCTGCCCTGCATGCTGTTATACAGCAAAACAAACTAACATCCAATTTATTTTTCATTCATTAAATTTAATTTTCAGGGAGATACTAATAACATATTATATAATGTAATGATAAGGCCAAGGAAAAAAAAGTAAAGGAAGGGTGGTATGGTGGGGAGGCATTCATGTTAGATAGAGTAATAGGGAAGTTCTCACAGAGGCAATTACATTTGAATACAACTTGATGGAATTAGTAGCAAGGAAGCTGACATTGAAGATAACTGGGGTAAAGGCATTTAGGGTTGGATTACAAGAATATGCCTAGAGTATTCAGGTAGCAATAAGGAGGCTATTGTAGAAGACTTAAAATTATGTCAGAGAGAAAGTAATAGGGGAAAAAGTCAGGAAGGTAATGTGGATACAGGCATAAGATGACCATGTAAGGCCTTGTGGATTGTAATTCTGTCCCTTTTCCAGTAAGTTTCGATTTCCCAAGCCCATGTTTCAGTGCAAACATTGAAACACAAAACGTTGTGATCAAAATATGAGGTGCTATTCTTGTAGACAGGAGCAAAACTGTCCTAGCATGGTGACAAGCATATCTGAGATGGTGCCTGCTCCACCAGACCTTGTCCCGGAGCAGGCACAGAGCTCATTGCAGGGCAGAGCTCATTGTCTCCACAAGGAAAACACAGCAGAGGCAGCAATGAACTCTGGCTTAAGTCATTAAGATTCTGAGTTGTTTGTTACTGCTTATAAAATATCCTGACTCATGCATAGCTCATACCTATTAAGGACGTCTACTTTCATCCTGAGTACAATGAGAAACTAGTGGAAATTTTTAAGACGGTTATGAAATGATTTGACTTATTTTAGAGATGATCACTCCATTTACTTGGTGGGCAAAGGTAGAAGATTCTTGATTAAAAAGATATACTATTGAGAACGTACATGCTTGGGTGAGATGAGCTAGCATCAACATCTCCTTAATCAAAACAGAGGTGAAGTGTCACCTATCTAACCTTAGTACCCACATGGTTTCCACAAGTTTACTTTCCATTTCCTCTTTGGCCCCTAATATTTAATTGGAATACTTTCTTTTCAGTATTTCCTTATGTTCAACTGCCTGTGGTTTAATCCTTACACAAACATTAATTATAACTAAAACAAATGCTCAATTTAAATATGTTATAACATATATTCAATATCTACTATGTGATAGGTAATAAAGATTTAAGGAGATATAAATCCTTTTCCTTGTACTTGAAGTCTACCTAGTTGGAGCCTCAAGACAAATACAATGAAAGTGCATACAAAGGTAAAAGTAGCAATGGTTTTTCAAATATATGTTAGAATAGTTTAGAAAAGAGGTAAATCAGATTATCAAAGTTAACTTCCTAGAGCAGGTGTAATGTGGGCTTTAGGAGTGAGAGATTTTTATGAATGAAGTTTGGAAGCATCTTAATCTCAAAATAATTGCATAAATAGCAGTTAGTACCTATGACAATCATTTTCCAAAAAAATATGTAGACTACTTCTGAAGGGACATAAAATTTATTAAAAAGAAAAAAAGAAAGTAATCTGGAGAAGGAAGGAAGCAGAAAATTAAAATGGGCCTTGAATAACAGAATGGAAAAAATACAGGGTGGACAGAATTAATAATTTTAGAATTATTATAGTATCAATGTGACTAAATGGTGTTTACAGTTTTAATATGCAAAGATGAAGTGGGTAATTTAAAACATGATTTAGACAACATGCCTGATTCAATTATATATGTAATTTTGTCCCTACTTAAAAAACAACACTAATTTGGTTATTTCATTATACACTATTTTATCACAATCTAAGTCCAGGAATTATAGTGAATATGTAAAGAAATAAAGGCAGATTAAATAAGTTATTATAAATTTGCTAGCCAGCAGAAAAAATTAAAGAAGAAACACTATAATAAGGGTTAAAATTAATTTACTTTTTAAATAATCTCACGAATAATGCTTAAAGAATATTACATTATTCATTTTGCTAAGAATGTGTAAGAAAAGAGCTTTTAAATATTTACTAATACAGCACTACCTTTAAGCAAATTTTTAAAGTCTTAGAATAAATCTTATCATTTCTATTGGCACACTGTTCAGTTATAAGTCCAGTCTTCTGTAAAGGTCAAAAGGATTTCTGGGGGAGGCGGGGGAGATAGATTTGCTCTGGTAAACAATTATTCAAAGGAAAATTAAATTAGAGGATATTCTGGAAAGAAACCAATATGACCTAGCGATGCACAAAAGGATGTGGATAAAAAAATTTTGCGTGTCCTTTGGGATCAGTTACATTGCCATTCTGAAACATAAAATATTATAATTGTGTTAGCATAGTCATCAATGACAGACAATACAGACTATTGTGATTCTTAAGCAAGCAATTCATATTTCAGCCTGATCAAAGATACTGTCTGAATTTTTAGTTGTTTATATTTGAGGGTGTTTCATTCTGATGAGAAAAGGATGAATTTAATTTCTTTTAAGAATGAAAAAAATCTAGTTACTAATGATAAAATTTTAAGCCTCAAGACAGTGTAGTACCAACTAATGCTTTTTTAAAAATATGGTGGTTATTTTAGTTTCACATGTTAGTTATTTCAAGTATGATTATTTTACAATAAAAAGTAAACAATGTTGTTCTGGGAATTTAAAATTCATATTTTTGGATCTGAGTTCCAATTAGCAAAATTTATTTAGAAAAAAAATGGCACTGAGTAACAAAGGATATAAATTAAAAGATACTATGTGTACAAGCCTATGTTTTCATTTTTATAACTGAGGACTTACTAGTAGAGTGGTTGCTTGATTTTTTAAAGGAGGATAGAGGAGATAGGCAGGAGCAGTAGGTAAGGTGGGGAACAGAAATCATGGTCCAGCGCTGGTAATCACAGGAGAAAGTCTACTATTATTCCAAGACCACATGATAATGCACTCAGATCTCTGTACAGCATAGAGGACACATAAAATGGTTCAAACAAAAACTTGAGTGCCTTGATTTGTGAATGTCACTTTGTCAATATTCAGAGTTGACACTTGGTCTGCAATGTCAGAGTGAGTGTCACCTTTGTACAGTGCATCTAACTACTATTTGCCACTCAAGTAATCCATTCCCTCAGATTGGTGATTTTACTGTCTACCATAAATTACTAACCTAGGCCAGTCTGTCTGCCTGCATCACATACAACCTTGTGACTTGTCTTTATCCTTCTGGTGAGTGCATCCAATCTATAGTGACAAAGCCTCCTTAGGTACCATGGAGGAGTCAAGTCATGCACTGACCTTCAGAATATCTGTAGGCTACACATTCTATTCAGGTCTTGTACAACTGGAGTTAGTTTTCTCTTTCCTCACATATGTTCCAGGGATCATATTCAAATTCCCTTTATTTTCTACATCAAGTCATAGGCTTTATATTAAAACACAGAATAGTCAACACAATTTATCTTTTTTCTTTTTAAATTGATTGGCTTGTGTGTTTGTTTTCCCCTGCTCTTTTACTAGGTTGGATAAACTGGAGGTCTTGTATGTCTACAAGTATATTGTCAGCTATAACCTACATTCCAAAATTGGTGGCGCTGGCTTTGAACCAGCTGTATGTCATTATTAGAAGGCAGCAAACTTTTTTTGTAAAGGGCCATATATTAAATATTTTAAGCTTTCCAAGCCACACAGGTCTCTGTTTCATATCCTGTTTCTTTTAACAACACATTAAAATGTCACATATTCTTAGGATAAGGTCATTATGGAAGTAGATAGTTGGGTGGATTTGGCCTATAAAATCCATGTTATTAAAGCTCACTTAACATAATGTTCTTCATCTGTGAGATTATGTGAGAAGTGAATAAGATATACAAAAAACCTAGACCCCCAAAAAGTTCTTAAACAGTACTGGCTACCACTAATGGTAATTTTATTATTAGGACTAGTGGCCTGGTGCACGAAATCGTGCACAGTGGGGGGGGGTATCCCTCAGCCCAGCCTGCACCCTCTCCAATCTGGGACCTCTCAAAGGATGTCCTACTGCCAGTTTACAGGGATCGGGCCTAAGCCAGAAGTTGGACATCCCTCACAAAATCTGGGACTGCTGGCTCCTAACTGCTCACCTGCCTGCCTGCCTGCCTGATTTCCCCTAACCACTCTGCCTGCTGGCCTGCTCGCTCCCAACTCCCCCCCGCCACCAGCCTGCTCGCCCCCAAATGCCCCCCCACCAGCCTGATCACACCCACCTGCCCCCTGTGCCAGTGTGCTCACCCCCAACTGCCTCCCCTGCCGGCCTGCTCGCTCCCAACTGACCCCCACTGATGGCCTGGTTGCCCCCAACTGGCCCCACTGCTGGTCTGCTTACCCCCAATGGCCCCGCCCTGATCTCCCACAACTGCCCTCCCCTCTTGACCTCTAACCGTCTCTACCTTGGCCCCGCCACCATGGCTTTGTCCAGAAGAACGTCTGGAAGGTCTCCCAGTCTAATTAGCATATTACCCTGTTATTAGTTTAGATAGAGGCCTGGTTCATGGGTGGGGGCTGGCTGGTTTGCCCTGAAGAGTGTCCTGGATCAGGGTAGGGGTCCCGCTGGGGTGCCTGGCCAGCCTGGGTGAGGGGCTGATGGCTGTTTCCAGGCTGGTCAAGCCCCCCAGTGGGGACCCTCACCCCATGGGGGTGTGGTCAGCCTGGGTGAGGGGCTGAGGGCTGTTTGCAGGCTGGCCACACCCCCTTCAGGGTGGGAGTCCCTACTGGGGTGCCTGGCCTGCCTGGGTGAGGGGCTGAGGGCCATTTTCAGGCTGCCCACGCCCCCCTGCGACCCAAGCTCCCAGCCTCTCCTTTCTTTCCCTTTTTTTTTTTTCCGTGCCTCCTTGAGTGGAGGCCAGGGCGGGCTGGAAGCAGTTATCTGGGATTTATTTATCTTCTATAATTGAAACTTTGTAGCCTTGAGCAGGGCCTAGGGCCATCCAGGGCAGGTGGGAAGCTTGGCTTCCTCCATCACCGGGGGCAACCCAAGCCTCCTGCTCACTCCAGCTCTGTGGCCGCCATCATCTTAGTTGGGTTAATTTGCATGCTAACTCCTGATTGGCTGGTGGGTGTGGCAGAGTGATGGTTAATTTGCATGTTTCTCTTTTATTAGTGTAGATTCCTGGAAGTAATAAAGGCAATTAGAAAAGAATAATGTATTTATTGCAACTTGAAGGGTTTGAATGTTGATAGACACACTGATAACAGATATTCTAAGAAGG
Organism: Myotis brandtii; assembly: GCF_000412655.1. Classification (NCBI taxonomy): domain Eukaryota; kingdom Metazoa; phylum Chordata; class Mammalia; order Chiroptera; family Vespertilionidae; genus Myotis; species Myotis brandtii. The sequence continues at coordinate 524,168 of NW_005371023.1, read as the reverse complement.
AATTAAAGACCCTCTAAATTTGTACCTTTTACCATAAGTAAAATGCCGATCAAAACCACATGAGATACAAACCTCTTCACACTCAGTAGGGTTGCTATAGTTAAAAAAATAAAAACTGATAACAACAAATGTTGAGGAACATATAGATGAGTTATAAAAAGATGATGAGGTTAAATGAAAGTAACCAGAAGAAATAAAATGATTAAAATAAGAATAAAAAATAAATAAAATAGATAAGAGAAATATAAAAAAGAAATAAAATTAAATCAAAACCTGTTTGTTTTAGAATATTAAAAAAAAATCAATTAAAATCCAGCTAGAATGACCAGGAAATTAAAAAGACATAAACTTTGAATATCCTATATAACAAAGAGCTAATATGCTAATTAGACCAGATGGCAGAATGACCTTCCAGAATGACCTTCCGGAACGACCTGCTGGAATGACCAGTAGGCGAGGAATGGGGCCAGTGAGCCTGCGTCGCCAGGCCAGCCATGGCGGTACTGGTGCCCCCATTTCCGCAAAGGTGGTGGAAGAGGTGGCGGCACGGGTGCAGGCCTGGTCCTTGCGCTGCACCTTCTGCAGAGGTGGCCACAGGGGAGCGGGCCTAAGCTGGCAGGTGGACATCCCCTAAGGGCTCCCAGACTGTGAGAGGGTGCAGGCCAGGCTGAGGGACCCCCTGAGTGCACGAATTTTTGTGCATCAGGCCTCTAGTAAATAATAAAAAATGTGACACCATAAGATTCCATAGATATTAAAAAGATAATAAGAATGTTATAAACAACTTCTTGGCAATAATTTCAAAACCATAGATAAAATGAACAAACACATTAAAATATTAAAACTAGCAAAGCTTTCTCAAGAAATAGATTAACTAAATAACCTATATCTGTTTAAAGTTTTTGAATTTGTACTTAAAAACCTCACATTGCTTCAGTGATAAATTCTAGCTAACATTTAAGAAAAAAATAAATTCAATTCTATACAATTTCTGAAAACTGAAGAGAATGGAATAATTCCTGCTCATTTTATAAGGCAAAATTTATCCTGATACCAAAAGCAGACAAAAATATTACAAGCAACAAAAATTATAGACCATTATCCATAAACAAAGATGCAAACAGTTTAAATAAAATTTAGTAAAAGAAACTAATAATACATAACTTGCAACTCATCACATTAAACTAAATACGAAAAATTATACAATGTTCTCATTAGACGTAGAAAAAAGTGTGACATTATCCAAGTAATGAAAAACATTTTCAGGAAATGGGCAGTAGGCAACTATGAAGAAAACAGATCTAACATTGTACTTCATGCGGAAAACTGATTTACTTTCCTTTTAAGATAAGGAACAGAACAAGGACATTTCGTCTCCCCATTCCTGTGCAATGTAACACTGAACATGCTAGTCAGTGCAATACCGCAAGAAAAAAAACATACAAGTTGCAAGGAAAAAAATTAGAACTATTTTTATTCAAAAACTACATGACTACCTATGTAGAAAATCCAATGGAATGTACAAAAAAAGCCCCTAGAACTAATTAATAAATATTACAAAGCCAATTACATTTCTGTTACTAGTAATGAACAATTAGAAGTGATAATTTTTAAAATATCACTTATAATAGTATGAAAATATAACTATTTAGGAATAAATCTGTTAGATCTGAAAATTACAACATACTGCTTAGAAAAAAATACAAATAAAATAAAGGTAGTAATATCATGCATTTATGCAATGGTAGACTTAGTACTGTGTAAATGTCAATTCTCTCTATAGCTTTCATGTAATCTTAATAAAAATACCAGTAATTTTTGTAGAAGTTGACAAGCTTATTATTAAATTTATATGGAAATACAAAAGATCTAGAACAATCAAGACAACTTTGAACACAGAGCTATGTTAGAAGACTTACACTGACTGATTTCAAGATTATTTAATTTCATTATTTTTTATTCATTGTTTTGAGAGAGATTGATATGTTGTTCTATTAATTTATGCATACCTTAGATGCTTTTTGTAAATGCCCTTACAGGAGATCAAACCTACAACCTTGGTGCTCTGACCAACTGAGCTGGCAGGACTCAAGGTTTATTTTATTTTTTTTTATTTTTTAAATATATTTTTATTGACTTCAGAGAGGATGGGAGAGGGAGAGGGAGATAGAAACATCAATGATGAGAGATCATTAATCCTGCACGCCCCACACTGGGGATTGAGCCTGCAACCCAGGCATGTGCCTTTGACCGGAATCAAACCCAGGACCCTTCAGTCCACAGACTGACGCTCTATCCACTGAGCCAAACCAGCTAGAGCATCAAGGTTTATTTTAAAGCTACAAAGGTCAAGATAATGTGATTGGCATCAAGACAACTAAATAGATCAATGGAACATAGTAGAACCTAGAAATAAACACATGTATATGGTCAATTGATTTTTGCCAAAGTATAAAGTGCAAAGTGTTGCCATGTTTACCTCTTCAACAAATGCACTGGAACAACTGGATATTTATCTTGTAAAATAATAGCTTTGATCTATAACTCACAAAATATAGAAAAATTACCACAAAATGATTCATAGTCCAATATGTAAAATCTATTTTTTTAGTATCTAGAATCTAAGAGAAAAATCTTTGTAACCTCAAGTAAATCGAAGACTTTGTAAATATAAGTCCTAAACCATACCCCATTAAAACTTACAAACTTGATTTCAGAAAATTTACTAATTTATGCTCTTTGAAGGACATTAAAAAAAAGAAAAGACAGACAGGTTGAAATATTTGTAAATCATATATCTGGTATTCAGAGTATTTAAAGACTTTTCAAAACCCAATAATAAAAAAGAAACAACCCAATCTTAAAAATTAGTGGCAAACTGATATTTAGCCTAGGAACCTTAGATTAATTTTAGAAATAAATTTGGATTTCAAGCTCATGTGAGTATTAAAGCTAATTTTTATACTTGTCTTATAGTCTGTTATTATTATCCCAAAGATCTCCCTTGTAAAACATGTACTTGGATAGATAAAAAATTAAAGGCAAACGAATAAAATTCTGTGACATTAATTTATTATATGTCTATGCAACTTAGATACTTATGTTTTCATATGTTACATGTTTTATCTGCCTAATATATTAGAGCTCACAAGAAAGAAAAAAAACACATTTATGTGCCTATTATTTAGAATATGAGAATAATAATTTTTAATTCTTAAAGAATTTTTTAAGTGGTAAGTAAATTTCAAGTGGAAAATTAGTCATTTGTTTGAGAACACATAATCAATACCTGATAGAAGATTATTACTTTGTATAAGGTTATATTTTCTGGATTTTACTGGTTATGTTGTGCTCAATATACAGAGGCAAATTAAGAAAGTAACATACTTTGTCTTGAGTAATAGAATTTTCATTTTTTTAAAGTATGTATATGTGTTTGTATATACATTATCTATGATTTTTTTCTCATTTCTTGTTTTTTTTATTTTGTTTTTGTAGTTGTTGTTTGTTTTCTCCTTTAGCAAAGAAAGTAATAAAAAGAACTATTCGGAGCAAAGTAGATGTTGATAGATGTTGGTTCATATTCAAGATCTACTAACCTTTATAAATAATGGGTAAGTTTCATAATCTGTATAAGTCTTCTTTGAATGTAGCATGGGGATACTAATCCCTAAGATGTTCATAAGAATTAAATTAATTTTGAGAATGAAATGCATCTAACATATACCTGATGCTCACTTTCATTTCGTGTGTGTGTGTGTGTGTGTGTGTGTGTGTGTGTTTAATTCTCACTGGGGGATATTTTTCCATTTATTTTTAGAAAGACTGGAAGAAAGAGGGAAAGATAGAGAGAAATATTGATGTGCTCTTCACATCGATTGGTTGCCTCCTGCACGAGCCAGCGAGGTGCCTGCAACAGAGGTACCTGCCCTTGACCAGAATTGAACCTGGGATCCTTCAGTCTGCAGGTCAAAGCTGTATCCACTGAGCCAAACTGGCTAGGGCCATTCATTGTTTTAATTCTATCACTGACATCTACATTGTATGTGTTCAGAAACAAACATAATAAAAGTAAATGCATTGTAATATTTATAAAAATATTTTCTAAAAGTGTTTTTCTTGTGCCTTGTTAATTAGCCAACAATTATCAGTTGAGATCCTAAGGACACCTACTACTCTTTCCATAATATTTGACTCCTTGAATATACATTTTAAAAATAGGTATTTGGCATACCCTCAAAGATTTTATGCTAAGGTCAAAGAAGAGGATGACTTCTATTTGCTTAATTATTTGGAAAATGTAAAAAATCAAACCTTCAAAGTAAATAATAAAGATAGATATGTGTCTTAGAAATATAAATGTAAGCTATTAATTAAAAATAATTTATTTCTAGTCCACCAATAGACTTTTGTTAATGTCATTCTATTTATCTCAACAAATAAATTAATTTTATGCTGGTTCAGCAAAATACACACACACACATATATGTATATATATAAATATACACATATATATCCATATATAGTGCAGCATGAAATATAATAACCAGGTTTTAAGTAAAAAAAAAAGTTTTGAGGGAAAGGGTCAAGGACAGGAAGAGAAACTGGCATTTCTATATTTCAGGGCCACATCTGAGATGTAACAAATTCCTAAAAAATATTAAAATAAATAAAAAACATATCTAATTAGGTAGATATGTGTATAGATACATATGAGATGGCAGAAAGAAAGGAAAGGTGGAGGGAGGGAAAGAGGAAGGAGAGAAAAGAGAGAAGAAAGATGGAGGGAGAGAGAAAGAAGAAGAAAAAAGTTCCTTTATAGTATTCTTCAAATAATAATTCTTCACACAACCCTGTATGTGAGACTTAAGTGTTTGTAAAATTTTTTGTATCATTATAAAAATTACTTAAAACTGGGTAAACGAGGGAACATTTTAGTCTGTTCGTCCAGAGTAAAGACGCTCTCTAAAGATACTCTAGAAGACGTTCTTTCCCCTTTCCCCTTGTTTACTAACAAATATGGATTAGCAGACTACACAGTACAACCTACCTCCCGCCTGCTCTGAAGTACTCTAAGCCAGTAACAGCTACAGACAGAACAGCAATTACAGCCCACACAATTCATTACCCCTTGTAACAGAGTTCTTTTCTCTTGTAGCATAAAGGAAACAGAAATCATGAATTAATACTCAGTCCTGTATCACTGAAGCTATAAATTCTGTAAAATTATGAACTGAACTACCATTTGGTGCTACTACTTGAAGACTCTGTTTGCTGCTCTGTTTTGACTGAGGGTATGAGAAGTCTGCCAGCAAAACAGCTTGCCTGCCTCCCCTATAGCTTACTTTATTCTTTGAAACCACAGACTAATTTTTGTTTGGTCATGTTTTAAAACCATGTCAAATCTGACTTTAAATTTGGAACTAAACATGAATTTTCAGGTCTTTTTTTCTCTTTATTCTTGGTGAAATAAAATGTTCTCTAAGAAATATACAAATATAAAAGGCTTTCCCAATATCTAATTTTTAAAACATTTAAATAAATCAATACCATATGGATTTTCCTTCCCTTACAATATATGTCTTAAAAATCTGTAGAAGAAAATGTCTTGCATTTTTACCTAAAACAAAATCTGTCAAGAAATGACCTCAGCTGCTCAATACAGTGCATTTGCTCCACTCTCCAGGTGCCCAGTAGCTCCGTTGGCCCTGCTATAAATCACCTGTGAGGGATGGTTGACGATCTACTCCAGCTTAGGGAACATTGGCAGCTGCGACACTAAGGAGCCTAGAACTACCAATTTGCGTGAATATGTTACTGAAATACGAAACAGCAGACACCTGTATAAAAATCAATGGCCTTTATGTTTTGAAGTTTTATAAAAAGGAAAAAGAATGTTTTAATCCAGCATGCTTTTCTTAGGAGCTCATCATAAATGTAAACATCAAATTGATGCAAAGCCAGGGAAAGAGCATGGGAGCTAGCCTTTTGAGAAATGCAATAGGATTTGATAAAACTCTTCTTGGTTGTATAAAACACATTCAGTGGACGGTGTTGATGGCACTTTCCTGGTTGCATAAGAAAAAAAGCCCATCACACTACTTGTGCAGTGTACTTACATGTCTTCTTTATTTCCGTTTTATTCCCTGCATCTTCTATTAATAAAAAAAATTGGAAAACATTTCTCTACAGCAGAAAAAGCCCTGTGTGTAACCAGGTAGTGGTGGGAATAAAACCTTCAGAAGGTGTTTAATTCTAGCACTCCCATTCTTGTTATTCTATGCTTTATTCTGGGCACTAAAGGAACCCTAACCGTATTTGAGATTTAAAAATCAGATAATTCATGACAAATCATGAGCACCATGTTTGGCACACAATGACCATTCATTATGATTAAATGGTAGCTACTTAAGTTAGTATTGTTGTTAATATGTTGATATTTTTATCATTTCAGTTACAAAATGGCTCTCTGGTGAAGTGAAATATGTAAACAAAATCCACCAAAAATTTCAATGCAGCAGTGAATGTTACATTTTAAAAAAGCAATTGAGAGCTTCTGGTGCCCTTGTCATTTTATACCTAAGGCAGCTGAGAATCAGAGCAGCACAGTGTGGTGACCAATATACCTCACTTGGCTCAACAGGGACACTCCGTGTGGAAGGCTGGTGTGTATTCCCACATCATTTCTCTTTTGCTTTGTTGCACCTACGGTTGCAGAATGCGAGGAGTCTGAAAGTTTTACTGGCTCTCCAGATAGAGAACATCGGGTTTTCTGAGCAGCCTAGATTTAGGGAGGGCCAACAATATGTTTTCCTAAAGGTTCCACATGTACTCATGGTAACAACACCATGATTCTACCTTCATTCCGAATGCTCCAAGACGGCTGTACTTTACCTCTGAGAACATCATCTGCTGCCATAGGTACATGCTGTAGCAGAGCAAATAGGAGAATCCGAGCAATTGCAGCTTGAAACAAGTCACAAAACTCCTAAAGTCCTTCAGATCCTATTTCTGTCCTGCTTTGGTTCCTAAGATACCAAGTATATAACTCTATTTTCTTTGTCACAACAGCCTGAGGCAACACATAAACATGAAAATAAGAACTGTGAATTAGCCTTTTTTGACCCCAAATATCTTCTCTGTAAAAACTCCCAAATACTTCTGCAAAACCTTAAGTCTTTCCCATCTACATTTTAAGTCTTCGAGGGTACTTCTTGACATTCATTTTTCTTCTCTCTTCCCAGTTGCTAACTCTTACTAGAACTTCCATTTCCATTGCTAGCATTCAGCAAAAGTCAGTGCTGCATTGCTGCCCACCAGAGCTCCCTAATCTGGTGTTCAGTACACACTCAAGCTGGCAGGGTGTCTTGTGAGTACAGATGCCAACACCCAAGGAAGCAGGGTAGTTGGCACCTTATGACTGAGAGATTCTTATACTAACTGGCTCATTAGTTAAAACATGAAATTACCAATATCTGACCATTTGTGACCAATTATATGACCTAATAGCTTTACTGGCTCTTAAATTGTGAAAATTTCATTTTGGGATTCAGAAATGAGTCCATGGAGGCTGGGCCAGAATGCAATCTAAATGAAGTCCTGAGCACAGACAACACCTCTCCCTCCAACTCTGACCCATTGTCTAAACTGCCCTCAGTTCTTTCCATAAGAAGAATTATTTCCCAGAATGCTAAATGCTTCCTCACATGGCCACCCCATCTAATACCCTAGACCAGTGATGGTGAACCTATGACAGGCGTGTCAGAGGTGACATGCGAACTCATTTTTTTGGTTGATTTTTCTTTGTTAAATGGCATTTAAATATATAAAATAAATATCAAAAACATAAATCTTTGTTTTACTATGGTTGCAAATATCAAAAAATTTCTATATGTGACACGGCACCAGAGTTAAGTTAGGGTTTTTCAAAATGCTGACACGCCAAGCTCAAAAGGTTCGCCATCACTGCCCTAGACATAGTTAAATACAAATCCCATTCTATTTTAGGAATAAGATTTGCCTTTTGCTACACTCAGGCCCTGTGTGATGGGTTGTTGTGCATGACAATGACTGAGCCACTCTTGATGCAGAAGAGACAGAATTGAGCCATAATAAATTAATCCTTTCCACATTATCAATGAGAGTATCATCATCAAAGGAATATCAACATTTTCTGTTTAAATATGTTCTACACATTTCAATTTGAATTTCATTTCTTACAGGTGAACTCATGCTCATGTCTCTGCACTCTCTCTGACTCCTCCAAGGCCTTCTGCATTTATTCTTTTCCTCCCTGGTGTCACTGGCACATTCCAATTTACTAAACCAGTGAATTTAATTAACAAAGGCATTAAATAAAAACAGTTCTAACACCCATCCCTGCACCATCTCACTGGCTACCTCTTCTTAACTGTACACAATGTACTAATATTATTACCATTAATTAAAAATTCTTCAGCCCAAAGTCATCACAGATAGGCCCTTTGGTGTGAATATATTTAAGCAGACAGTTAACACATTTGTAAATTTCCATCATTTTGGTCTCTCATCCTATAATAACTTATGAAACTAGAGAAAATATATCTTGTACATAAGATCTACAGTAAGTCCTCACTTAACATTAACAATAGGTTCTGTAACTTTAAGAGAAATGATGTATGTAAGGAAACCAATTTTACCATAGGCTAATTAATATAAAGAGGCAAGTCAGAAGAAGAGATGAATTATTGCCATTTGTAACCTCATAAATGTACCTTGAGAATGTTATGCTAAGCAAAATAAGTCAGTCAGAAAAAGCTAAGAGCCATATGATTTCACTCATATATGGGATATAAAACTGAAACTCATAGACACAGACAACAGTATGGTGGTTACCAGAGGAAAGAGAGTGGGGAAGTGGGGTAGTAAAGGGAAAAGGAGCCTAAATATATGGTGACTGAAGCTGATTTGACTTTGGGTGATAGACACACAATGCAATATACAGATCCTGTGCCATAGAAATCTACACTTGAAACCTATATAATCTTATTAGCCAATGTCACCCCTGATAAATTTAATAATAATAAAAAGGTAAACTCCTAGGGCATCTCATCAACATTATAATGAAAGAAATGCTGAACAAAAAGTCGTTTTTCAAGATCTTGCTGTATCAATAATCTGGAGATCAATTTCCTCATTTATAAACCCTAAGAAAAATTGTGGGGAAAGGAATCTGTCTTCTAGTCATTCTCCCCTTGTTTGACTCTTAATCCTGAACTCTATTTACTTGTTTTCCTCCTCTCTTCAATAACCTGGTCTCATATTTTCCCATTAAAAATTCAGACCTGGGAAAAGATTTAGAAAACTTATGTATTTGATCAAAAAAGTTTTCATACCTATTATGTGCCTGGCACTGTTCTAGTCATCTATAATAATAAAAGTGTAATATAATAATTAGACCAAACAGCCGAATGACCTTTTGGTTGACCTTCCGGACTAAGCTGGGGCTGTGAGGGCTGAGGCAAGCCGCCACGACTGCAAGGGCGAGCTCCTTGCATGAATTTCGTGCACCAGGCCTCTAGTTGGACATAAAAAATGTAAAGAGTCAAAATCTTATGTTCTAGAAATAAAATTAGCTGGTAATATAAATATACAGTATGTCATATCATGAAAAGTGCTACACAAAAGCTAAAGCAGGTTAAGCTATAAAAGGAATGGCAGGTTAGGGAGGGGCCAGGAATCAGATATTGTTGGCAAATGGGTGTTACTGATTAGGTGACCCTTGAGCACAGCACTAAAGAAAGCAAGAAAATAAGCAATATAGTTACTAGGGAAAGCATTCCTGGCTGGGGCAGAAAAGGGAGCTCAAAGGGATCAAGGCAGCAGGAAGGCTGAGCGTCAGCAGGTGTGTGGGAAGAGAGACAGTCAGAGGGTATAAACAGGAAGCCAGATCATGCAGCACTTTCTAAACCTGGTAAAGATTTAGAGTTTTATCCATTTTGAGACGAAAATCTATTTTAAGTAATGTTACCTGAAATGCAAAAAAAATACTCTTCATTAGTGTTTCTATGGCTGTCATGTATAAAAGAATCACCTTGGAATCATCTTAATATGCAAATTCTGCTTCAGTGAAACTCACCGAAATTCTGCATTTCTGACAAGTTCCGCAGTCACGCTGATATTGTTGGTCAGTGGACCATACCTTGAGTAACCAAGCTCTACATCACAGATTCGCAAGGGATGGCCCCATACCATTAGCATTCACATCACCCAGGAGCTTGCTACCAGTGCAAATTCTGTGGCCCCACTGACTGAATCACAAGCTCTGAGAGTGGCAGCAATCAATACTTTAACAAGACTTTCAGGTAATTCTGATTCATGATGAAGTTTGAGAACCACAACTCAATGACATATTATTAATGATATATTACAAATGATATATTATGAATGCAGTAGAGCCGTGGTCAGCAAACCGCAGCTTTTTGGCCCCTTGAGCGTGGCTCTTCCACAAAATACCATGTGGGGGCGCACACATACAGTGCGATTGAAATTTTGTGGCCCACGTGCAGAAGTTGGTATTTTGTGGAAGAACCACACTCAAGGGGCCAAAGAGCTGCATGTGGCTCGCGAGCCGCGGTTTGCCAAGCCGCAGTTTGCCGACCACCTCACTAGAGGATAGCAAGGTGGAAGCAAGGGACTGTTGGGATAGGAAGAGACAACAGTAGCTTAAGCCAGGGTGTTTTAGTGGATGTGATGAGAAGGAGGTGAACTGTGGATATGTTTTGAAGGTAGAGCCAGTAAGATATGTGGAGTATATGAGACTGAAAGAAACAGAGAGTAACCCTGAGGCTTTTGATTGGAAGAGTGGAGTTGCCATTTACTCACTAAAAAGATAAAGATGGGAGGAAGTGGGCACAATAGAGAGTCAGGAATGTGGTTTGGACTTAAGTTTGAGATGCTTATTAGACACTAAAGGCCCGATGCACAAAAATTCATGCAATAATAGGCCTTCCTTCTCCAGGCTGCCGGCACCGGCTTCCCTCCAGCACACAGGACCTGGGCTGCTTTCCTCCCCCGGCCGCCCACAGGCCCCCCAGGACCTAGGCTGGCTTCCCTCTGGCCCCGGCTTCATTAGGAAGGATGTCCAGAAGACATCAGTCTAATTAGCATATTACCCTTTTATTATTATAGATGGTCAAGATGATGACTAGGTATTGGAAATATGGTTCTAGAGCAGTGATGGTGAACCTTTTGAGCTTGGCGTGTCAGCATTTTGAAAAACCCTAACTTAACTCTGGTGCCATGTCACATATAGAAATTTTTTGATATTTGCAACCAGAGTAAAACAAAGACTTATATTTTTGATATTTATTTTATATATTTAAATGCCATTTAACAAAGAAAAATCAACCAAAAAAATGAGTTCGCGTGTCACCTCTGACACGTGTGTCATAGGTTCGCCATCACTGTTCTAGAGGATAGGGGAGAAGTGTAGGCAAGAGATGTGAAACTGTCAATGGTATTTGGGAGTTGGTGGCATTCTAACCATGGAGAAATAAATGAGACAACCTAGGTAGTTGATGCAAACAGGGGGGAAAAAAAGGCCCAAATAGCGTGAGCTGTGGAGTGTTCTAATTTCAGAGGTCGGACGGATATGAAGTAACCAGCGAAGGAGCTGCAGAAGGAGACACCTTCCAAGTAGAAGAAGAAAGCAGGGAAGAGAAATGAGGACGGCAGTGCCTGGGCTGGGACAGTTCCACTGTAGGAGGACAGAAGGTCCTAAGGAAGGCAATGTGTCTCCGATTGCGTGTTTCAGGTGGAGAGGCGTGGGGCTGGGCCCACGGACAGAGGTCCTGAGGTGATCAGCACACAGGTCACTGCATGACTGCAGCCGGTGCTAGCCTTTGTTTTAGTAATTTTTAGATTTTATGATTAAACATGTCAAAGAGGAAGAGACCCACTTATTCCTCCACTATTCATAACTCAGATGATCCAGTCAGAAGGTCTTACAGTCCCATGCTCCTCCTTTCAATGTCCTCATTAAGAAACTTAATGCTACGATAGGCCTGGCCCACTGGGCTCATAATTAATATGTGCATCTTACACAGACTCAGTGTATGTACCCTGCCCATCTATACATGCCCTTCCCGTGTGTCTCCGAGGGTGCTCTCCCTGGTGGTAGACACTCAATAAACACATGGTTTAAAATCTTGACCTAATGAATTAAAAGGCAAGTCCCCAGAAGTCTCATTTCTGTCCTTAAGATTACGTGTTTATAGTATTAGTTATGTATGATTTCATAGTTTTATGATTTATATTTGAAAATGCTTTAAAGTAATAATGTGTTTTCACATAGATTGTCACATTTAACCCTCAAATATCCCTGTGATATAGGCAAGGCAGGTAACATTATCACTACCTTAGAGCTGAGAAAAATAAGTTTCAAGGTCAGGCATGTAGTTAATGAAAAAAACTACAGCTAGAATCTAGGGTCCTACAGGTGCTGGCCAGGGTGCTCCCCCTCACACTCACTGCTTCAAACGTGCTTCACCCACAAGGGCAAATCCAAAGCCCAAGCCTAATTTTCCCATAAACGCTCAACTGACATGTTTTTAAAATCAGTTCACTTTTTACAACATTATTTCTTCAAGTGAATATGATACAATTTGCATAATTTTAAAGACATAAACAAATTTAAGGAGTAAAAAATAACTTTTTTCAATATATATGTACAGGATCATAATTAATCACATAAATATTGGGGAACAGTTCTAGTCAATTTGTCACCTCACAGGGGTTTTGTAAAGATTAATTAGAATTAATTACATGAGTTATTTGAAGGCAAAAACATTACAGAAGTGCTAAGTGTTGTTATTTCCCTTTAAGATGAGTTTTGAGTTACAAATCAATCATCAGTCAGTAAAATATTCCCCCAAACAATCCGTTCCACAGACACTTTCATTTCTGCTTTGTTCTAAAGACAACTGTAAGCAGTGATCTCTTTAGCTGAGATCAAATATAGTGAAGGGGAACAAATTTGAAAAAATATAAAATTATTAGAGATGATAGCTTTATTTGGTTGAATGCTATATTAGGATGCTATTTGTTTCATTATTTTTGTCCTCCACCTCAAAAATGCAAGCATTTAATTCATATTATTATTTTCAGTGTTTTTTTCATTATATACCAAAAATGTCATTTGACAAAATCCCTATCTGCATGAGAAACAAAAATATATTCACCATACCAGGCAGCATTTAAAAATGCTTAAGCATTTTTCTTGAATATGGTTTTGTTAAAATAGCTTTCATTTTAAAATGTCAAAACTTATCAAAAAACATTTAGCCTGACTGTAGATATTTCACCTAGAGATAAGGAAAGTTGCTTTTATATAACACATTCCTTAATGCATGTCGGTAGCATTTAAGGCATCTCTATATAAATATTTCACATATCTTCTTTCCTTTGACTAAATTTGTTTTCAATTTTACTTACCTTACTTATCTGTGAGAATTCATTTTAAACTTGTACATGAAGAAAAATAGATCAATGTCAGTATCTGTAAGATATTGATAATAACAAATTTTGAAGTAAATTTTTATTAGTATCAGAACTCTAAGAGAATATTCAGTAATTTCAAATATAAATGTTAAAGGTCGGATCCCACACATAGCTGAAATAGAAGGCATAATGAATTTCATTGGTGATAGTAAATTAAACTAGAATCAAAGAACTTTCATGGACATAGAAGAGTTGTGCATATCTCTGATGGCAGAATCCCCTGTTTAGTCCCTCAACTCATCATGCTGTATGAGAAACTAATCAATGGTGAGTTAATTTGTTTAATAGATTTTGAATAAATGGTTGGCTGACTAACCTTCCTTTTGATTGCTTCTAAAAGGCAAAGCAGGGCAGTTTTGTGAAATATTCAATGTATTCTGTACTTTCCTCTTTAAAAATATCTTTAATAAGGTATTTTTGCAAAAGGAAGCACCAGTGTATCTTTAAAGAAATTAAATCAGCTCCTATGTTGGGACAATTACTTGGCATTCCTTACACATATGCATGTGTGTGTGTGTGTGTGTGTGTGTGTGTGTGTGTGTGTATCTACCTATGTATCTCAGTATATATTTTTAACCCTCACCTGAGGAAATGATTTTATTGACTTTTAGAGGAAAAAGAGAGAGAGAGAAACATAAATGTGAGAGAGAAACATTGATCTGTTGCCTTCTGTACACACCCTGACCGAGGATCAAACCCACGACCTAGTTATGTGCTCTGGGAATTGAATCCAAAACCTTTTGGTGTATAGAATGACTTTCCAACCAAATGAGCCACCTGGCCAAGGCTATCTATCTATATTTTTAAGTCAATTCATTTCTCACTTTCCACAGTACTAGTATTTAAAATTGTTGCCCACCATTCCTCGAGTGGTTTTTCTAAAACAAAGCAAAGCTTAAAAAATAAAATTCTTGCTCATGTGTATGGCTATTACAAAACATTAGGAAAATACAGTATAAAAGTTTGCATATAAACGTCACTCTATGTAATGTAATTAATTGATGTGAAAAGGGATCATTTCTCTTCCCATCTTTTTTATCTTCCATGTATAGGAAGCACAAGGCAATGGAAAGACCACACACTGTGGAATCATTCAACCTAATAATCAAAATTGAGCTCTGCCTCTTACCGATTTTATAACTTTGAATATTAACTCAAAGCTTCAGTTTCTAGGCCTTTAAAGGACAATTATATAACTCCCCTTAGAAGTTGATTTGAAGATTAGATAATATGTGCAAAGCTCTTACGGAAGTAAGGCACTAAGTAGACACTTAGCATACAATAGCCGGTACTCTGACTATTATCCTCTTGAAATGGGAAGTGATATCAACTCAAGGTTCACTTAACCTGAAAGCACACCAACCCTTCTCAGACACGCCATTTATCAGTGGGCATCGCTGCTTACTGAACTGAATGTAACTACATTCAGTTTCAGACAAAAGCGAATAGATGAGCAGGAACAGGGAATTACTGTAAATGAACCAAGCAAATGCTACACAGGAAATGCATTCACTATTTCCTATAATGTTGTCAGCCTGCTTCAAATAGATCACAGGATTATTTAAGCTCTGGGTGAATCATTATTTAACACCTCTTTTCCTGACTAATGGATTTATAAACTTAGTGCAGTATTTGTTGGCATGAGCCCATAGAGAAGTTAAAACATCAGAGCCTTACCATATTAAATTTTGTCTTTTGTGTGTGTGTGTGTGACAACTGCAATTTCAGCATCATGGATCCCTTGCCACATGTAATATCTAAAATAGTTAATATGTAAGGCATAAGGTAAATTTATTTTTTATTTACTTACCTATCTTTTTTAAAGACAGGATTTATGATATCAAAGTATAGTTTGTGTTTTCAAAATCTTGCTTTACTTAATGCATTAAAGGAAGTAATTTGGATCCCCACCCCATGAAGATGAAGTCATCCTGAGTGCCATCCATCTCCCAGGAGCTTCATGCAGCATGGTGACTCCAACATCTACATCTTTTCTGAGATTTTTTTTTTGTATGCTCCAAACCTATTTCTAGCTTCTACCGGAAAAGTCAACCTGGATGAATTCCAAGTATTTCCAAGCCACTGTCCAAAAGTTAACTCCTTCCTTTTACCCTAACAATTCCTCTTCTGACTCCCCATTGTCTGTAAGAATACCACTGGTTAACCATCACACAAGCCAGACCTGCTATGTGTGACGCCTTGCCACATGTAATATCTAAAATAGTTAATATGTAAAGCATAAGGTAAATTTATTTTTTATTTTCTTACCTATCTTTTTCAAAGACAGGATTTATGATATCAAAGTAATTTGTGTTTTCAAAATCTTGCTTTACTTAATGCATTAAAGGAAGTAATTTGGATCCCCACCCCATGAAGATGAAGTCATCCTGAGTGCCATCCATCTCCCAGGAGCTTCATGCAGCATGGTGAACACCCATGTGATTCACTCATGAACGCATCGTGAGCCATTTCCAAAGGAGGTTTTATTTACGAAGAAATTAAGAACTGATGGCTTTAATACTAGATTTTAAATTTTCATACAGATTTCATAGCTGCTGCACTTTTACTTGCTATCTCCCCCTAACTCCCCAAAGGCAACATTCAGAAAAGGTAGGGCCACGTGTACACATGTGTGTGTGTGTGTGTGTGTGTGTGTGTGTGTGTGTGTAATTTGGCGATGACAGGACAACTCACAAGATTATTCAATGAAAAATCTTAATTTTTTGAAAACTATAACCTTATTAATTACATGTAGACCATACTGATTATATGTCATGATGGCTCTGACATGGTGCTTTTATTTTTTGCCTTCTTCTCTTCATCATAACATACTGTTCCTAAATTGGCTTCTCTAACCTCAGGATGAAAGTAGACCTCATAAGGTTTACATAACATTGTTATTTTTAAAGTTCCGAAAAAGTTACCTTTTTTTCAGAAAAGATAGATAGCTTCCCCAACATAAAATTAAATTAATCAGTCCTAAATTAAGAGGAGGAAAAAGTTAAAAAATACTGGCATTCAAAAAGAATTTATAAAACTATCTCCTTAAAACATAAGTGTACTTGAAAACATATTTTTACAGGTCTCACTTGAAAACCTAAATGAGACATGTAAAGCTTAAGTGATTAAGAACCGATGTCTACTAAAGATGCACAAAAAATGAAAATAAAATATAGCCCCCAATTGATACTAAAGTGAAAATCAATGTAAAAAGAGAATTGAATTCAGTTTCCAATTATGCAATCTACCTATGGCAGGTTAGTAACTGAATTGAAGTATATGAAGTGAGATGGCAAAATGTGAATCATTAAGATTCCCCTGGTTTTCTTAAGTTTCTTAAGTTTCAGCCTCATGTTATTTAAACATCTATTTTGTCAGCATTAAAAAGGAAAGTCAAAGACCCCAAAGTCGCAGGAAAATGCCAAGCCTCTACAGCCAGGGAGATGTCGTTTAAATATCTGTTGTGCCATTTCCCAAACCAGCTGACCCCTTTGAGTTCCATTTTCCTGAGTAGAAAGCAACAGGAATTTTACCTGAGCTTAAGAAGGCAATGGATGAAGAGCACCCCAGCTCAGTCACTGGCACATAGCAGACGCTCAAAAATGTTCTTTCCCTTTTTATCTTTGGATATGTCTATCTTCCCAGTTCATTAACTAGTTAAAAAGAGCAGAGGGTACAGGATAGCAGAAATTCTAACAACATATATTTCATAACCCTTCCTAAATTTTATACTACCCAAAATCAACTTAATCTCTTGCTTATAGTTGGGCATACTTTTAAAGCCATTCTCAATTTTTTCATTAAAGCAAAAACCAGACTGCTTACAGGCTATATGATTATATTTATGTCTTAAATATAACACATTAATCCTGCAACTCTAATCTTAAATTTTAAAAGCTTAACTATCTTTGAAACTATTATATTTATACCATAATATTTATTACAAAAGAAAACATTGTATTTGTCTGAATTTATAAAAGTAAAAAAATGTTTCTTCATTCTTAAAACTGACACCATCAGAGTATCAACTGGACTAAAGTCCATTGTTTTTTTTTTTCTGGTCATAATAATAAAAAAAAATCTATTTGCCCATAATTGACATTCAACATATTAACGTTAGTAAAAAATTAAACATTCATACATATTAAACAATTAATTAAAGGCAAAGCAACAGAGATCAGTGACTTAAAAAACACACAACACTTAAGTTCATATTGGTTTGGTAGAGAGAACATGGGTTTTAGCTCTAGAGAGAAGTGGTCTAATTTCTGGCTGTATCAATACTAGCTATTCATCCTACCTGAGCCTCAGCTTTCTCAGTTATAAAGTGTAGATGAGATTTACATTGTGTGTGTATGTGTGTGAGAATTAAAGGAGATGATGGATACAGTTCCCACGACATCACTTGGTAAATGAGAGGCACTTTATTATACAAAAATAAAAACAAGAAAAAATATACTTCTCAATAGTTTAGGGATAATATGTGAAAGTAAAACTTTTGACATATTACTGATTTCAAACATACTCCCCAGATCCATTTTAGTAACTTTAGTTCTGAAGTACAGTATTTCAGTTCTGTTGTTCCAGTATTCCAAACCCAAGACACTGCTGCCACTGAGATATAAGAAATAAGAACCCGACTCCCTGTTCTTAGGACAGATCTGACAAGCGGCTTGTTTTTCTCCCAGCAGGTTAAGTTCAATACTTGACCTCTTTGGTCAGAAATATGATTGACGCCTGGTTTGATATTCCTTGTGCATGTGGACTCTAACTCTGCCTTCAGGCCTGAGGAGGTGGCTAAGTCCCAGACTGAGCAAGAGTAGGACAGCACTAGTACTCCCCAGTCAGCTATTGGCCAACAGTCTAGTTACATATTAGTGCCACCTGCAGGCACAGCGGTCACATGTCCTACCAATGAAGATGGCTGCATAGAGTCTCTTCATGTTGTAAATATATAGTTGGGGAAATGTTTTCTTGTTTCCCCTTTCATCATTCTCTTCTGTATTCCTCCTTGGAAGATAAAAACAACCTCTAAAATGTTTTAATATTTGTTTGGATAACATGGTAAATAATATGCCTGTCTTATATAAATGGGTTTTAAATTTTTACTTCATTCCTTAATATTTTTTAAAATATGTTAACTGGCTTTGTATGAAAGTTGCATTTGTACTGCATGAGTAGTAACCAAACATAGGCAAATTTTTACATCAGAGATCTTAAAGACATATAAACATCTAGAGAAATGGTTCCGTCCTGGAAACACAACAATTCAAGCATGCTCTGAGTACTTGGGTTTGTGAGAAATCTTCTGGGGAAGTAAATCTGAATGGGCCACCATGGGACAAAGACAAAGTAGACTCTTACAATTCTTTATGGAAAAGTCAGTGCCTTGGTCAGCTGAGGAGCAATTTCTCATAAGATATAAAGTGTTTTATGGGCTAAAAACTTATTCTACATTATTAAGAAGGGTTCAGAATTATATTTTCATTGTTGTTGTTAAAGGCCAGGTAACAAATATTTGATTGAAATAAGTAAATAAGTATTTGAGAGTTAACAAGAGCTTGTTTTGAAACAATGAGAAGAAAAATCCACGTTAAAATATGTGTGTATGTGTAATGTTTGATTGGAAGCACACAATACTGGCAATTTTTTAAAGTGCTAAAAGTTGCCCAGTTATATACAAAATATGTACTCTGCCTCCATCAACTGACTTCCCAAATAAACTTTCTCTGATATTTATTTAGCTTGATTATCCATCCCCCTGCCTTCAAAGCACCATTTCTTATACGGGTTTAGCCAGGTGAGCCCATTCATAGGAAAGCATAAACCTTCTGGTATCCCAGTGCTTTTCATGCCCCCTGCTAAGGCACTGGTATGACGTTGCATGTTCTCAGCCTCTTTCTCTTGATTCTTCTGCGAGAATGGAGTGCACTCAGGTGCCAAAGGGAGCAGTAAATACACCAGAAACTAATTTTCATTGTAAGTCAATGGGGCTTGCATCACTTACTAAAAGCACCAGGTCCCCCTCAGGGTTTCCTCAAGTTTTCATTACATTCTGCATGGTGACATTTACACAAGAGAAAGGGGGCTCCTTTTAAATGAAAAGAGACAAGTTGGATTTTCCACTTCCTTAGGCAACTAGTCTCCCCTTCCTTATTATGGTGAGCTGTGCTCATTCCCAGAAGTCAGCTCTGTTTGGTAGAATCATCAGGCCTGGGTTAGCAATGTTTAGAAAAGTGTTCAACATGATTCCACTATTCTTTTCCTGTCAAGTTGATTCAAATACTATAATTTGAAGTCTTAAAATTTTGTGCTGTTTTTTCCTATTGTATGCAATAGGAGTGATTATAGTTTTACTCACATATACCAAATAAAAGACAAATTACTAGAAAACTAAAAGAATATTAAATAACTATCTAAACCAGTTTTCTTCAACATGTAAGTATAATGATATATTAAGAATAGAATTTAGAAAGCTTATGTGTCTCCCCTAAAGTTCCAATTCCAGAATTAGAAAATCTACAATTTCCAGTTGTTTAATAATCACCTTTACACTTATTATTTCTCCTTTCAAATGCTACCATAAAGGTTCATTTCCTCCAGAGCATTCATAAGTAATAATAACAAGTCCTTATAAACACCTTAGGGATGATTCCTTAGGAATAATGATTTTTGATTAGAATCCTCTGATAAACTCTTGATATCCCCTAAATTTCTATATACTATTCTGTATTTGTATAGATTTTACACTGAAATTAATAATTTGTAATTGTAATAGGGTTTACTTCTACAAGTTAATTCAACATCTCCAATATGTTTGGATTTTAGAATTTATAATGCATTCCAACTTATTTAACCCATAGAGATTGTTCAAAACATGGGTCCCAACTCTGGTCACAAATCCAAGAATACTGTATAGTCAGCCCACATGAAACAGAAACACAGAGAAGAGCAGAGACTGGTTTTTTGTTCTTGATATTGTAAGAAAGAGATATTTTCCTTGATTTCTAGCCACATGGAGTAGAAATGCAGTTTCAAACAAGCAAATGAATTAGGGATCTAGCAGGTGATAGTCCATCTCCTCCTACTTGCTGGTTCAGTACATTGATGACAGATAAATAAGCAAGTGTTATTATTTCCACTGCGATGTCTCCCTGTTATCCATTTGAATTCATGTTTGTTATAATAAGAGATATGTCACCAGCCCATGACAGTACTTTGTTCAAAGATACCTTCACCATATTAATTTCTCAACTGAAAATCTCATCAGAAGGGAGAGATGACCAACTGACAAATTGCAGAAGGAAAACATCAAGGAATTTTCTAGCTTACAGATTTTTGCAAGATCATTTTCCTTGTTAAAGCTTTATCGTGTTTTCCTTGTGCATTTGTTCCAGCAAAGTGAAATTTTTTTCCCAGGGTGTTTTTGTTTTGTTTTTTAAGGGCTTCTTCATAGAAATCAAAGAACTCTTTTCTGGGATAGATATGAAAAGATTTTTTAATCTACTTTGTGGAGTCATTTTTATTCCCCAGTAAGCCATGACTATCTGAAAGAGACTTTTAAACAAATTTCATTTACTAACCTCCCAAGGGTGAATGTACAAGCTTACCTTCTGTATTTTCTGTAGAACTGTAGCTGAAGCTAGAATTCTTCTCTCTCTTGCCCTCTAGTGCAGATTGTCAATATAACATGGCTTATCCCTCCTGCCTCCCTCACCGAGTTTATCTATTTGATGCACCTACACTGTCATGGTTGGGGCTTATTATTTACACTCTACCCATAGAAGACAAGGGGCCCAAAATGAATGAAATGTGAGAGGGAAAGAAGCAGGGAGATGTGCAGAGGAAAGGCACTGGGAGTTCAGGAGGGAAACATCTGGATGAAAGAAGCTAGTGCTCTTCTTTGTTTCTAAGAATACTGCTTCCTAGATAGAAAAACATTTAAAAAACACAAATCAACAAATGTCTGTCTGGGTCTACTTGTCAGGATACAGGGAACAAAGGAGCATAAGCTTGCAGGGAGCAGGCCCCTCCTTGTTGCTACATGGGCTACCACCGCAGGCAAATTTCAACAGCAAAATGTTAGCTTTTTCCTTCTGAGGATCAAAAGCCATGTTGATATAATATATGAATATTTTGGAAATAGTTGATCTTTTCATAAAGGTAAATAAATGGATGATTCTCACAGATTCTTCTGTTTTCTTTGATTTTCATGTATGTCAGTTCTGTCATCTTGTATTTAAAGTCTGTAATTTTCAAGGCCTTGACAAAATACATGGCTATGCAATGACAACATAAAAAAATAGCTTTATCTACCTTCAAATAAAGAAAAAAAAGCTATTGTCAATTATGATGACATTAGGTCTTTGTCTCAGCTGTGTCCCATCCTAAACCAATCATTTACAATACCCCTCACTACATTCCAAATTGAATTATATGAATAAAACACACGAGCTTATATAATAAATAATATGAACTCAAAGTAATGTTAGTAAAGAAACTTGGGCTAAGCTAAATTAATTATGCTTTTAGCCATCCACTGCGGCATCGATTCTCCATAATCCCTCTCATTTCCTGAAAATAGCTAAGTCGAACAGTGGTGCGAAACACAGACCACAGAATAACTAATTCAGGTCAATAGGGGCTTCAATTCTTAACTACTTAGCCAATTGGATCAGGAGGCAATTATAATTCAGACACAATATGTCTTAAATGACTGGAAATTTTGAGATATTTCTACTAGGTTATATTAAGGGCAGAAGCCATTTTCTTTAGCCCAAGACCAAGATAACATAATGGAAAGGATATTCAGTCTATTTGGTATAGATACCTCTAGCTAAAATTCTTGCAGTCTGAAGTAGCTCATTTAAATTACAGGTTTTGTTTTTTCAAGAGAGTGGTTTGACTCAAAATAATCTAAACCAGGGTTTCTCAGTCTCAGGACTCTTGAAACTTTGGGCCAAATAATTTATAGTTTGGGACTATCCTGTGCATGTAGGATGTTTAGCAGCATCACTGGACTCCACATACTGAATTCCAGTAGTATCCTCACCCAACTTGTGACAACCAAAAATGTCTTCAGATTGTAACAACAGCAACAACAACAACAACAACAACACACACACACACACACACACAAAACAAAAACAAAAACAAAAACACCCTTCCCTAGTTAAGAGCCACCGATCTAAATCATAGTTTCACTTGTGTTAATAACAAGGACTTAAATAATAGTTATAAAAGAGGCACTATATTGAATAAATGTGATAGGCACAGACCATACCTGTCACTCTGCTTTTATTATTTCTCATCTTCCACATAATCTGATGTGACAATTTTATTCTATTTTATAGATAAGCAACCTAGAGTATGAGAAATTGTTTCAATATCATATAGTAACTGGAAAAGCCAAGAATTGAATCTCGGTCAGATGGACTCCAAAGCCAGCATTGTTGTTACCTAGTTTTTTTAACAGTTGATGCTTATCAGCTTAGGTATTTCGTTGTTTCAATATCATATAGTAACTGGAAAAGCCAAGAACTGAATCTCGGTCAGATGGACTCTAAAGCCAGCATTGTTCTTACCTAGTTTTGTAACAGCTGATGCTTATCAGCTTAGGTATTTCAGGGAAAGTACCCACCATTATGATGATCTCAAACTCTAAATGAGTCAGTACCTGGTACTGTCACTGTCATTTTGAAAAGAACAAGGATCTGAACAATTTCAAATGACTTATCCAAAGTCAGACATAAATAGAAAGTATAACACTTTGTCCTGATTATACCCAAATATATCAACAAGTGCCTAAAGATTTGAGGTATAATATTAATCAGGAGGGACAGTGTGCTTACTGTTTGCCTGATCCCACTCACTGCACTAATACCTAAACCCAGAAGCTAATGTGGGACAAATAAAATGATCAGTGTAAGAGGCTTAAAATAAGACATGATCCCAACATTTTTAAGTAAAAATATTCCATTACCTCTGCTTCATTACCCAGAATCTGTGATGTAAATAATTTACAATAACGTAAGGGAGATATCACCTTGTATGTGTGGACTAGATATGAAATTAGTTTCAAAAAAGATAGCAAAACCCCGAGTGGCAGACGAAAAAGGTTATTATAACCAAAAGAGGTCACATTTTATTTCTGACTCCTCTTATCTTTGGCATTGTCTTTCCCCACCCACAATAAATGACAATAAAAAAATCAATAAAATATATTTTAAAAAAAAGAATGGCAAAACCCCAAGTGGCAGACGAAAAAGGTTATTATAACCAAAAAAGGTCACATTTTATTTCTGACTCCTCTTATCTTTGGCATTGTCTTTTTCCCACCACCAATAAATGACAATGTTTTATTGATATTTGTATACAGGAATAATATAGCCATCTTTAAAAAAATTTTTTTATTGATTTCAGAGACAAAGGGAGGGGGAGAGAGAGATTCAAACATCAATGATGAAAAGAATCATTGATCAGTTGCCTCCTGTACACCCCACACTGGGGATTGAGCCCGCAACTCAGGCATGTGCCCTGATCAGGAATCAAACCGTGACCTCTACTGAGCCATGTCAGCTGGGCTAGCCAGCCATCTGTTTTATTTTTGCTGTTGCAATAATATATGATAACCTATAGAAAAGCGGCATATACACACATGTTCATTGTTTCCTATTATTCCTATTATAAATAAGTCAGAGACCAGAAACTCAACTCCATGTAGCATTCACCTTATCTTATGCATTGGCCCAAGTACAGAATTATATATAATTGTCATTCACTCATTCATTTATTTGTGTATCTGAACATCAAGTATGGGTTAGGAAACATGTTAATTGACATGTGTCTACAAAGAAAAGCAAGAGAAAGTTCACATCTACAAGAGACTACTGTATTCAACTGAGGCTTTATATTTTTCAAATACTTCACTGTATAATTGCTCTAGTCCTCAAAGCAACCAAAAGTGAAAAAGTCAGGAATGGGATGAGTTATTGTGCAGAGATACACGGTAATGAGTGTCGTTCTTATTACATTAGCCTCTATTTCCACTGTTTATAGGAAACATCTTCATTTGACTACTGAACCAGAAATAAAGATCTGCTCCGAGAAAATGTCTGATACAAACAGGGACACGGAAGAGACAAGGATCAAATGTCATGACAATTAATACTATGATTTCAGTCTTTATTTCTAAGTGTTATAAAAATATCTTCATGTACTGGCAACTATCCATCGGCATTGACCTAAAGATTCTGGATGATAAATATACAGGGAGGAAGATGACAAACATGAAATCAAAGGAAAACAGAAGATCCATTACTCACATCAGCTGAAAAGATCCTGCCTGCTGCATAAATGACTCTGCTTCTGCAAAATATAGACACAAAGTGACAAACATTTTGAACACACACACATACAACACACACACACACAGGCCTTTAGTGCAAAGAAGTTTATTGATATTCGTCTCTATATTGTCTATTATTCAAATGAACTGCAGAGCAAATGGAGAAAGAATAATTGTTTCTGGATGCCATGTTTCATTCATTCAGAACATCAGAGGCAGTCATATTAAATAAGAGGCATGCTAATATATATATATATCATAGAATTTCTCACTGAAAGGAACCTTGGCAATTAGGCAGCCTAATTTTTTTTGAAAAATTTTAGCCATGAGAACGTCTATTCAATACCATTGTTCAAAGGAAATCCTATATCGGGGTGGGCAAACTTTTTGACTCGAGGGCCACAATGGGTTCTTAAACTGGACCGGAGGGCCGGAACAAAAGCATGGATGGAGTGTTTGTGTGAACTAATATAAATTCAAAGTAAACATCATTACATAAAAGGGTACGGTCTTTTTTTTTTTAGTTTTATTCATTTCAAACGGGCCAGATCCGGCCCGCGGGCTGTAGTTTGCCCACGGCTGATCCTATATGAAAGAAATACAACAACAACAAACAATAGCAACATTGCTATGCTAACAATGGACCCCGTTCTACATTTTCCCCCTCCTCCTCTCCAACACCCACAGAGGGGGGTTGCAGAACCCCTTGTCTTCAAAGGCACATTGACTATTACTGATTCTAATGCTGCTATTTTACTTTGTAAGGGGAGATGACAATGCCCAAGGTCATTCATTAGCTACACGTAAAGACTGTGAGTTAAATCAACTTCTCTTGGAGTTCACAGTAAAGTTGACTTTATTTGCCCTGCTGCAAACCTGCTATTGGAGATTATATGCCTACCAGATAACTCAACAGTATGCTTCCAGTCTCACCAGACTCCAGAAGGAGAATGGTCAGAATTTTCCTTTCTTTACTATCTAATTTCAAGTGTGTCCCAGGTTCAGAACTGGCCTGAAAGTTGTTGTGTCAACATATAAGTAGCCAATAGTAGATCCAGAGATAACACTGATACCAGAAATATCTCAGAATACGGTTGATTTCCCTTACTTTAATCATTTCTTGTGTGGGCTACTATTCATCTTATTATTTCAGGGTTGACTTATCCAACTGACACAGACTCTAAGGTTACTCTCACTAGTGAGGATAAATCACTGCACAGAAATAGAAATCTATGTATCTAAGGAAAAGCACACAGTACACACATCTAGTCAGCCAAAACGCAATTCCAACACATATTCCATGGGTGTGATGTACTTGTTTTAACCCTCTCCAAATATAATTTACATTGCTTTCCTGGTTGTTTGCTTTGTTTGCTTATAAGCAAATGTCCAAAACTGAAAATGCATGTGTAGAAAACAAATATGACATTCAGGCTAATCACTAAAGCATTTTCTTAGAGGGAAAAAAATGCTTGCTAAGGGTTTAGAATGATTCTAACATACTATAGAACTTTTACTTTACAAATTATTAATAACACCAAACCAAGCCCTGGCTGGGTTGTTCAGTTGGTTGGAGCCTCATCTCATATACTAAAAAGTTGTGGCTCCGATTCTCAGTCAGGGCATATACCTAAGTTGTGGGTTCAATCCCCAGTATGAAAGGCAACGGATAGATATTTCTCTCTCACATAAGTATTTCTCTCTATTCCTCTCTCTCTAAAATTAATTTTAAAAAATATCCTTGGATGAGATTTAAAAATGTTTTTAAAATAACGCGGAACAAATTATGATGTGACAATTCAATTGTCTTTACTGCTCCAGGATATTGAGTTGTGCACTAAGAAGAATGCCCTGTGCCTGTGTGTGTATGTGAGTATGTGAGTGTGGTCTGTGTGTGCGTGTATGTGTGTGTGTAGATATGTCCATCTGAAGTATACATGTTTTTCCTTATAAATAAAATCTCTTCCACATGTTTATTAATTATATCAACAGTTAGATCCAACATTAATATGAAAAAAAGTATTTTAAGTCTCTAAAAAAATAATTTCCCATTCAAGCCAGATCAAACCCTAACCATATTCTACACAAGCCAGGAAATACAGTTGTTTTATACACAGTACTAAACTAGGTAGAAAAACAAAAGCTCGATTGTTCTTTTATGCCCAAGAGGAAAAGAAAATGTGTGTGTGTGTGTGTGTGTATCTGTGTGTGTGTGAGAGAGAGAGAGAGAGAGAGAGAGAGAGAGCGCACGGGGAGGGGGAGGAAAAAAGGCAATTAAGCTAATGCAAGTTGGGTGTCACAAGGTTATAGATATTTCAAGAGCTGAGCAATTTACCGTCTGGAAAAGGAGAGGAGCTCTTGCATAAAATGTCCCCCAGTTCAGATTTATTATGCTTTTAGTTGTGTTATATGTGATACAATTAGCAGGAGGTGCCAATAAGGCGTTCTCTCAAGGACGTGGTCATCCTGTGCCATCTGTTATTAATTGCATTGTCCTTTCCACATCCAGCTAGAGGGGAAAAAGTTCTCTGAGAAACACCTGCAAATTCGCACTGCACAATGACTAGAATTTAAAAATATTTAAACAAAGAAGGAAGGATAGGTCAGATCTGTAAAACCTGCCCACCCAGAGTTGAAAAATAAATAAAAATATATAATGGATCCTGATGCAACAGAATTCTCAGTTACTGAGGTTGTTTTTCTGTCATTGTATTCTGCTACATAAATACCTTTCCAGGCAACATAATATACTATGTAAGTGAAAATGAATAATTAGAACATTCTCCTGGAAATACAGCCATCATCTATAGGGTTTAGTGAAGATTCAGATGTTTAAGTAGATTTTTTATAAAATCAGAAAGCAAAGAGCAAAAAATGAATTTGAGATATTTTTGTTTTTGTGTCAGATTTTGGCATTTGTGGTAATTCATAGCAGTCTTAAGAATCCTGTTCTGAAAATTAATATTCCTTTAAATATGCAAATACTTTCTCAATTTAGCATCTATTTTCATAGGTATAATTTCAAAATATGAATATTACAGAATGCTATTAAAAATATAAATAGCTATTAGAACAATTTAAACTGATTTCAGAAGCACTAACTTACTTTTAACTATTCGTGCTGTCTGTTTTTTTTCTCTGATTTCCACTGGACATGATTCATTTAAAGCAGGCAACCGCTATAGCCAGTCTTATTGCCCATTCTCTCATTTGAACAGGAATGAAAACTCCAGATGCTACAGGGTGAGTCCCTAAAGCACTTCACAGGGAGGTTTTAAAACTCCATTATGACCAATGATTCAAAATATTTTTAACACTAGCACTGAAATTCTTTTTAGAGGTTGAGGTAAGGAAGTATTTTAGAGGAAATGAATGCTATTTAACTGATACTTTTATGGAAGAGAAACAAAGAGTTGTTATGTAGTTTAATTGCCTACAGTTTGCTTGACAGTTAAATTACCTACCTCACCTTATGCATCTAGTTGTAGTAAATCTATTTACAGAAACTTAGCAAGGGAAAATAAAATGACCCTCAAAAGAGTGCCATAAGCTAAGGCTATTACAAGAAAATAGAAAAATAGAAAAACATTTTCGTTACACAAGGTTTCAAATACTCAATTAGGAAAGTTCTCTAGGCCTGTAACATATTGTTATATTAAAAGTCTGCAGTAAAATTAATATCATGAATCAAAAAATCAAATATTAAAAGATTATTTTGAAATTTGGTTACAATTGACTCACTTTATTGAAAGAGGTAATTCCCTTGTCCCAGCATCCTGGGAAACTGCTCACTTTTGTGTGTTAAGCATACTTTTCTGTTTGAGATATTGATTATTTTGTCTCATTTGTTGGTTCACTTTGCACTTGGTTTAAAAAATATCCCTTTGCTGCCATAATTCCAATTATTTATTTCATTTTCTAAAATATAAAGCATGTGATTTGATGGTTACATTATTAAATTAATTCAAAGATCTAAAATAACCATCTCCTGATGACTATTATGGGTGGAAAACCCTCCCATTCTCATGACCTGTGTTTTAGAAATATTTATTCAAACCACATGCCCAACCCAAACTGCTTTATATTGTTATGGTCTTTCTTTCAGGAAAAGGGTACGTCCATTCCTTATCATCACTGTGTTTTAGAAATATTTATTCAAACCACATGCCCAAACTGCTTTATATTGTTATGGTCTTTCTTTCAGAAAAAGGGTACGTCCATTCCTTATCATCATTTTTTAAAGATAAAGACTATCTGAATAAAATATTGCATGCATGAACACACTGCTTGAGTCAGTAACTACATTGATGCTGTCTAAATAATGATTTTTATTGGCATGAGCTCTGCAACAATCAAAATGTCAAATCATTAAATTTCTTCATTTCCTTTTCTTTGCTTTCGTGCTTGTATCCTGTTGCTATTTGGTACTACTTTTAGTTGACAGCAGAGACAAGCAAGTAACTTTAGGGCCTCAGAAGTGAATTAGTCCAGACTGAGTATGAATCTCCCCTAGGGGAAGATGCCCATTAGAGCAATGATCTGATAAATTGTTCTCTTAAGAACCTAGCTTTTAGATCCTTAGTCACAGAGGTACAAGATTTTACAATGTCCACTGAACAGTTCATCTGAAAAAACTGTTTTAGTCAGCACAGATTAATATGCAATAATAATATGCCATGACTGTCAAAGATGCTAATGCCATCTTAAATGTTATTCACAAAGCGGGCGGGCAGACCCCTGATGTATGCAAATTCAATATCCTTGCAGTAGTGATTCATGTGTGGCCAGGGAGGTACACAATATATATTAATTTAAATGGCAATAATTACACCTACCTCATAATTGAGAGTTGACTAAAATAATATATGTAAAGCCCCCATTCTGGACGGGAATCTTATTTGGTATACAGAAGCCTAATCAACTACTCAAACCCAAATTCTATTTCTGGCGAATTTTTTTTTTAACTGTTGGTGAATTTTTAAGGTCTTAGCCATATCTTTCAAAAATACAAAGGTTTAGCCCTAGCTGGTTTGGCTCAGTGGATAGAGCGTCAGCCTGTGGACTAATGGGTCCCAGGTTTGATTCTGGTCAAGGGCACATGCCAGGGTTGTGGGCTCGATCACCAGTGAGGGGCGTGCAGGAGGCAGCCTATCAGTGATTCTCTCTCATCATTGATGTTTTCATCTCTCTCTCCCTCTACCTTCCTCTCTGAAATCAATAAAAATATTTTTTAAAAATACAAAGGTTTACATCATAGTATCCAGAAAAAGGCAGAAAATATAGCAGCAAAGTGAAGAGGTAAAAGCTCTTTTTTTTTCCTATCAGAAAAGACAAATTTTTGAGATTTGGCTCTCTCATGGAGAGATGCAAATCCTGAGGCTTGATATAATCAGGCTAGCCCCCAGTTACTAAGGAGAAGAACTGACTATAATGAAATCTGCCTTGTGAGAGTTCTGAACAACAACAACAACTAAATCATCTATAGCCTCACTACAGTACCTAGCACATAACAAGTGCTACAATTTTGTTAGCTGGGGTAAAAATAGTTATTAATCACACTGGGCATAGTTTGATCTTTCTGAAGTCTATTCTGTTCTAGCCGGGGTATATGCAAGAAGACATTTACAAATAAAAATGATTGGATAATCCCTAGCTGGCGTGGTCAGTGGTTAGAGCATAAGCTGGCGGACCTAAAGGTCCAGGTTTAATTCTCAGTCAAAGGCATGTACCTGGGTTGCAGGCCCCAAACCAGCCCAAAGCCAGGGCATGTGCAGGAGTCAACAAATTTCTCTTCTACTCTCTTTCTCTTCCACTCTCTCTAAAAATCAATGGGGAAAAAATAACCTCAGGTGAGGATTAACCAA
>NW_005371023.1:451803-493347 GCF_000412655.1 Myotis brandtii | reverse complement strand
TAATAATAATAATAATAATAATAATAATAATAATATTGAGAATCAGTTTTTGAGAAAACCAAGTTGATTGAGAGTATTCCAATATTTAGTGTTACTATATAACCAACTCTGTGAGGTTTCAGAGGTTAAAGCTCACATCAATAAGCAAATGACAAATGTGTTCACATTTTATCTTAATTTAAGGAAAATATTTTGCAGGACAATATTAATCCATTTACAGAAGTTAGAGTACTGCCATAGTAAGTAAGAGAGTATAATAAATAACTCCTAATTCTAAATTTCTATAATTTCCTTGAATTTTATTGTTATGGGGATGCTATGGATATTTTATTTATTCATTCATTCATTTATTGAGCACATATTAAGAAAAGAGCCAATACTGGGGGTTACACCAGATAATATTCATACTTCTATAATATGAAACAATATTTATTCTGCACTTACTAGCAGACATGCCTTCTTGTGTAATATGGATTACTTCGTTAATTATCACAATATCCCTATTACTATGCCCATTTTAAAGATGTCAAATCTTAGGCATAGAAAGTTTGAGGAGCACCTTGCCCAAGCTTGAAGTTGGGGGACTGGGATATTTTATTGAAATGGGGGTGGGGAAGAAAGTCCTTGTCTAAAAGTTAACAGTGATTTGTCCAGATCATAACAGAAAATACCACTTTTTCTAGCCCAAACCTAGAATGTTCTCAGCTAATTTTAACTTTCGCCTGATTTCATTTGCTTTCCTCATAGACAGATGTTTACCAAGAAAATATTTTTTGGTGTTAACATTAACCTGTACATAAAAAACAGTCTTTTTTAAAAAGTAGTTTTGAAAATAATCTTCCAAGAATGTGTTAAAGTTCCATTTTCCCGCTGTATGGTACAAAATGTCTTAGTCACATTGACTCAATGGCTTTATGGTCTTCATTACAAACATCAATGAAGCAATGCACATCCTATATCAGTGATGGCAAACCTTTTGAGCTCGGCATGTCAGCATTTTGAAAAACCCTAACTTAACTCTGGTGCTGTGTCACATATAGAAATTTTTTGATATTTGCAACTATAGTAAAACAAAGACTTATATTTTTGATATTTACTTTATATATTTAAATGCCATTTAACAAAGAAAAATCAAACAAAAAAATGAGTTCGCGTGTCACCTCTGACATGCGTGTCATAGGTTTGCCATCACTGTCCTATATAATAAAACCCTAATATGCAAATCAACCGAAGAGCAGAACGACCAGTGGCTATGATGCGCACTGACCACCAGGGGGCAGATGCTCAATGCAGGAGCTTTCCCCTGGTGGTCAGTGCACTCCCACAGGTGGAGCACTGCTCAGTCAGAAGCCAGGCTCACGGCTGGTGAGCACAGCAGTAGTGGCGGGAGCCTCTCCCACCTCCGCTGCAGGGGGGCGATATGGAGTGAAGGGTCCCTGACTGTGAGAGGGTGCAGGCTGGGCTAAGGGACCCCCCCCCCCCCCGCCCAGTGCACAAATTTTGTGCACTGGCCCTCTAGTTAATATAGAAAGATCTTCAGATGTTTGTGAAAAATTTTCCTGAATTTTTAAGGTTTTGCTCATTTTTCTACTTGATTTTTTCAGTTGAAGCAAAGTGGAAATAAATTGAGCTTTTTGTTCAACACATTGAAAGGTTCCAACATTCTCTGATTTTCCAGTTGATCCATTTTCTGAATTTTTGTGGCTACTTCACTTCATTACTGTCCCTTCTTTGTAATAGTGGGTTACAACGTTTGCATTGCTCTACAGTGGGGCCTTGACTTACGAGTTTAATTCGTTCCGAGACTGAGCTCATTAAGGAGCTCGTTAAGGAGCTCGTTAACTCAAATTACTCTTTCAACTCAATGCAAAAAATCGGCCGAGAGACAGCTGGTATCTCAAAAAACTCGTTAGTCGGGACACTCGTAAGTCAAGGCCCCACTGTATTTGTATAAGCTGTGTGAGTACTCTGCTTTTTACTTCTTCTGCACAACCAGTTAAAATTTTGGTACAGGGAGAGAAAGAAAAAAAATGGAACAAAAAGAAATGCCTCTGTCCCAAATGAAAAGATTGTTTAAGGACTCACAAGGAGAAGAAAAAGAGATCGGCTGGTCCATTAACACAGAAGGAGCAAGTGAACTAATGTGCCCTAGTAAACATGCCTCAAGGGAACTGAGGGGGAGACCTCTCTGTTAACACAGAATAGAGCAAGCAGCTTGACACCAGAAATACACTGAGATGAACAGAAATGAAATAGATCATATCCCTATTCCTAACCTTAACGATACACAAACCCTCATCGTAATTCCTTACACAATAACCTCTCAGTCTAACCCCAACAGAAATGCCAGCTTCCTGAATTGGAACACTGATTTCCCAAACAGATGTCAGACATTAGCCACTGGCCTTAGCTGCCATCAATATTAATCAGCTAATCTTAACATTAGCAAAACATAGGCATCTTAAGGTTGTACTTGTGCTACTATTATGTGGAGGACAATTATTAACAAATTTGAATAATTAGGATAATGTCAGCACATATATTGTCAATTATAATACTCCTTTTAAAAACACAGATGTTTCTCCTTGTTTTATTAAGGACATTATTGTCACTTAGGGTTTATATGCTTGAATTTGCCAAATCTATGGTAATAGTATGAGAAACATTTCTTTCCCTCAATCAGTAAAATATCTTTTCTTAACTTTAGCAAGAATATGTTTGTGTGTATAAAATTTGTTACCCATCTGTGTATTGGTCAGTTTTTTGCATCATTTTGTTAATGGTTACAACTGACTACACATAAACATGTTCTGGCAATTTTCACAAAAAATATTATTTAAGAAAAATGAAATCATTTTATGGCATGCAAATGGAAAATTTAATATTTTTAATCAAATGGCCCCAAATCTGCCTTGCATCTGGTCTACCATGTCTGAGTCCATTTCAGAGAAGGACTGTCAAACCCTTTAAATTGTGTGCTTTTTCTTCTCTTCATACACACACACACATACACACACACACACACACACACAGGCCCGATGCACGAAATTCATGCAAGGGGCTTGGACCCCGCCGCTGCAGCAGCTGTGGGCCTCTGCCTTGGCTACTGCCTGTCGCAGTGACCACCTATGCCTTGCCCCCACCCGCCTTGGTTTCATCCAGAAGGAAGCATGTCCAGTCTAATTAGCATATTACCCTTTTGTTATTATAGATACATTAGAGGCCTGCTGCACGAAGATTCGTGCAAGAATGGGCCTTCCTTCCCCTGGCTGCTGGCACCACCTTCACTCTGGCCTGGAGCCGCCTTTCCGCCTTCCCACGCTGCCCAGAGGCCCGGAGCAGCTGGGGGGGGGGGTGCACAACCCTGTGTCCCTCCCTGCCCCCGGCTGCTTGGTGCCTGTGTATGCAAATTAACCCACCATCTTTGTTGGGTTAATTTGCATACTCACTCCTGATTGGCTGGTGGGAATGGTGAAGGTATGGTCAATTTGCATCTTTCTCTTTTATTAGTGTAGACTAGAGGCCCGGCGCACGAAATTTATGCACAGGTACGATCCCTAGGTCTGGCCTATCAGGGCCATCTTCCCGAGCTGCTCGCAGCTGGCTCTGCCCCCCACCGCCACCAATCCCTGGTTCTGCTTTTGCTATTGGGTGATCTGTGCCTGACAGCTGGGGGAAGGAACCGAGAGGTCGGCTGTTCCCGCCTGCTTGCTGGCCCCACCCCTGCCATGGGTGGCCATCAGGCAATTGGAGACTGCCAGCCGGGAAAACAACCAAGAGATGGTCAGGGCGCCGCATAGTGACTGGTCCAGCAGTCATTCTGCCATTAGGATCACTTTGCATATTACCCTTTTATATATAGGATGATATTAAGCATTTATAAGCACTTCTGTGGTTATTGCTAAATGCCATGATAATCATAACATTTTTCCTCTCTTGATGCATGAGTCAGATCCTGGTGCAATTCTCTAAGCATTTATAAGCACTTCTGTGGTTATTGCTAAATGCCATGATAATCATAACATTTTTCCTCTCTTGATGCAACATGAGTCAGATCCTGGTGCAATTCTTGGACACACCCCTTAGTGACTGGACTAAAGAAACAGCCTTTGTTATTTAGAAGTTCAAACTGTAATGGAATCCCAAACAATTACCTCCATTCACACAACTAATATGTACCGAATGCCTACTATGTGCTATACACTGTGCTAGACTCTGGAAATATGTCAAATATTAGGATAAACAAAGCTCCTGCCTTTGCAGGACTTAGTCAATAGACCAGCGGTTCTCAACCTGTGGGTCACGACCCCTTTGGCGGTCAAACAACCCTTTCACAGGGGTCGCCTAAGACCATCCTGCATATCAGATATTTACATTACGATTCATAACAGTAGCAACATTACAGTTATGAAGTAGCAACGAAAATAATTTTATGGTTGGGTCACAACATGAGGAACTGTATTTTAAGGGCCAGAAGGTTGAGAACCACTGCAATAGACAGAGCATAAGTTAAAAACAAATGCAGCTCTTATACCTACCGTATATCAGTTCTACATACTCCAGGGCTGGCCTCTAGTAGAGATGATACAAGGAAAAGGCAGATGTAGGAGGTATGTGAAGAAAGCTTATATAATAGAGGGAGAAAGGAGCTAATAGCTCAGAATGGGGAAAAGGACACATAAGAAGATGGTGGTAAATTACTGTGTATTCATGAGACCTTTTCCTGCCATGGAGGAATTTGCTCAAATCAGAACAGGGTTTTGAAATAAAATGAAGGTCAATCTACAAGAGAAAGGACAGAGTGAGGAGGCTTTGGGGTTCTCTGTCACAGTAAGTTCTGGGCCTCCCATGGTTTTCACTTATGCTAAAAATGCAGCCTCAATTACCAGAGTGATAATGGAGAATTGGTTTTATCCATAAACATTGCAAGAGTCATTAAGAATGGCCATAGTCACAGGATGGTAGCAATACTAATTTTGGTCCTATGAATACAGCAAAAGCTAATGGGCTATCTATAGAGTGTTTCACCTACATCTGTGTAACTAAGTCAAATTTTGGAAGTGAAAAGGACATTTCATGGCTTTGGCACTGCACTATTCTGTTCCCTTTATACAAGAAATTTGGTTTCAGATTGGAGTATTTAGACTACAAGGAAAGAGAACTCTGGGATTTCCCAGGAAATAACAAAGCATGGGCTTATGTAACACTGTACCAATTTATTACACACGGCAATGAATTTTCTACTCCTGAGGTATTTTCATTTGCAAACATGTATAGTATTTATACATATTTCATTACTTTTACTACCAAACTGATAATCTTCCCTGGAGGGAAAAACGTAGAAAGGGTATATTTCTCTAAAGAATATTTGCCTGCTCTTATAAATGCTTTAATGCATCAAATACATGCTAATAAGCACATACCTATAAAGGCAGATTGTAAAAGTCAAGGTGGGATATAGGGGTATTAGTCAAAGGCCTAAATCAAGTTAGGATTCAGAAATTCCTTAAAAACAATAGAGAATAAAGTAATCTAGCTTACCTTTTCTGATACGTGCACATTCATCATACCGATGTTCTCTTAAGAGTGCCAGACTAAAGATGCTGAGAAATTCTAATATTGAAAGAGGGACTAGAGGAATATTCAGTTCTGTTTCTGCTTTCTGTGTTCTTTATCGAGTAATTTCAGAATCATCTGTGTGAGTTTCTCAAGAGTGTAATTATACACAGTTGCCTGACAGTGGATTTACTCAAATCAAAGCTGGCTACCTGTCTTCTACCAGGGCCAATGCAGAATCACTTCCAATTCCCACCACTGCACATTTAAGAACCACAAGAAGAAAAAAACTCTTTCAATTTTCCAACGTTTAGGACAGAAAGAAAGAATCACATCAGAATACTTACCAGTGGCATAAGAATGTGATTTTGATATACTAGAATAGAAAAAGAAGTAGGCCCTGGAAGAATTAAGTGTAAACAGCCTGCCAAATCTGGTAAGACAGTTGAGAGTAAGGCTAATGAAACTGAATTGGTAACTAGCAATTGTCTGTCCAGGCCACCTGCCAGATCAACAGAAGAGTCTGACCTGAGCCCCACCCCACCTCTGCATTTTTTTTATCTTTTAATTTTTTGGATTGTAAACAGCTGGACTCTGCTAACTAGACATCTAAATATTGCATGGGTATTTCTTTTCAAAGCATTCATTCATTAAACACATATTTAATGAGTACTAATTTTGTACCTGGCACGGTGCTGGACCATGTTGTATGGAACTGTAATTAAGATAGCCATACAGTCTCTCTTCATGGAAGTTACAGTCTACTTAACACAGCTAACAAATTACACTTCTAGCTAAACATGATTGAGTGCCTATGCAAATTTATCTCATCTTTCATCCAAGGCTTCACCAAACTGATAGTAAAGTATTATAAACCTGAGAAAATAAGTTATTTCCCTTGTTAGAAGGCAGAAAGTATATGGAGAAGTGATAACAGGCTTAAAAGGGCAGAAGAATAACCATACAAATGCCTAAGGAACAAGGGAAGTCGAGGTACCCATCTTCTCCTCTTGGAGGAGATTGCACTGGAGGGGCTCAGATTCATGGCCGTTGACTCAGTTGAGAGCAGATTTCAGCAGCAGTGCTGAAAACAGAGATGAACTGAACAGCTACACTTTGAACTGCAGCATGTTAGTTCATCTGTCCTTCACCTCTTACCAGAATCCTGGCAGCCAGACATAATTCCACCTCACTAGTTCCTGATCTAACCTCACCATCCAACCAACACACATTCAAGAGGTGGACTGAAAGGTTATTTGACAAGAACTAAATAGCACTTTGGAAAAAATAAATAAAAACAGACTCATACTTAATTTGAGTGTCCCCAATAAAAAAGACAGACTCTGTCATTTTATTGAAAAGCTACACCATCAAAAAGACCCATCTCATCTAAATAAAGCTTTCCTGAGGAAGATGGTTCACTGGAAAAAGGAGACCCACAAATAAACAAAAGAACAAACATACAACCTGAATAAGGAAACCCACAACACAAAGACTGTAAAACTAACAGATTCTCACTGTCCTCAGAAAAATAGATGAAAATGCAGCCATAAAATAAAAAATATGACTGTATAAGAAACATTCTAAAAAGGAGGCATGCTGGGAAATTAAAGATAAAACTGTATAATTTTTAAAAAAATAAATCAGTGGCAAGTTTAAAAGGTAAAATCAAGGGAATATTCCAGAAATAAGAGTAAAATATAAGTCTAACATCTAAATGACAGGGCTTTCCAAAAGAGCAAATAAATAAAAGAGAACGGGGTGTTACGCAAGACAAAAAATAATAATTTAAATAAATTCCTAGAAATAAAGAATTTATGACCTAACTTATCTCCAATAGTAAGAAAATCTGACATTATTACCTACTGACAAGAAGTAATCAGAACTATACAGTACAACTCATGTAGTATTCTTTTTTAAAAAAATTTATTGGGGTGACATTACTCAACATGAACATATAGGTTTCATGTGTGAATTATTAATTTATAAAACCTGTATATAGGACCATGTGCCCACCACCCAAAGTCAAATCTCCTGTCACCTCATATTAGGACCCCTTTCTTCCCCCACCTCCCTCCCTCTGGCAACCACCACACTGCTGTTTGTGTTAAAAAAAACAGGCAGCCAAACAGATGGGAGATGATATTTGCAAACAGTAGCTCTGACAAAGGCTTAATTTCCAAAATATATAAAGAACTCATAAAACTCAACACCAAACAAATAAACAACCCAATCAAAAAGTGGGCAGAGGACCTGGAAATACACCTCTCCCAAGAAGACATACAAACAGCCAATGGATATACGAAAAGATGTTCAATCTCACTGGCAATCAGAGAAATGCAAATTAGAACTACAATGAGATACCGCCTTACACCTATTAGAGTGGTCACTATCAATAAGACAAGCAACAACAAGTAATGGAGAGGGTGTGGAAAAAAGGGAACCCTCATTCACTGCTGGCGGGGATGTAGACTGATACAACCACCATGAAAAGCAGTCTGGTGATTCCTCCAAAAATTAAGAATAGAGCTACCATATGACCCAGCAACCCCACTCCTGGGTATATACCTGAAAAACTCAAAATCATTTATACGCAAAGATATATGCACCCATATGTTCACTGCAGCATTATTCACGGTGGCCAAGAGTTGGAAAGAGCCAAAGTTCCCTACGATAGAGGATGGATAAAGAAGATGTGGTACATATACACAATGGAGTACTACACGGCCTTAAGAAAGGATGAAATAGCGTCATTTACAACATGGATGGACCTTGAGAACATTATGTGAAGTAATATAGGTCAAACAGAAAAAGCTAAGAACTATATGATTTAACTCATATGTGGAATATAAAACTGAAACTTGTGTAGTATTATTATAGAGAAAAAATTAAAAAGAAAACAAAAAATGAAACAAAAAATGTAGAATATTCTACAAGTAGTTCAGATTCCTTAAATTAGTAAAGACCATGAAAGACAAATAATGAGGCAAGAAGAACCTTCTTGATTAAAAGAGATTTAGAAATTTTTAAACGATCTGAAACAATATGTAAATCTTGACTGCACTCTGGTTGCAAAAAAATTAAAAAGGCAAATATAAATTAGTTCCCTAACTTTTTTTTAGGTTTGAAAATTTCTTAAGTAAAAATTTGGAGGGGCTAACTTATTGGAAATTGTTTGAGCAACACAAATTTATTGATAATCAACTATTATAAAATCACCATTAAAGACAAAGTTCTATGAGAATGCAGGCAATTCTACACTGAACACTTTGTTTTTTAGTGTCAAACTGGAACTGACCAAAGTGGGAGTTGGGAGAAAAGAAAGTATTTAAAAACTCCAAGCATACATCATTCAAAATTCTGAAAACAATGTTGAGCACATATTTGATCTATTGGGTTTGAAATTCACTACATTACAGAGACATTCACTACCCTGTACAGACCAAACTTAGAATTTCAAGTGACAGTTTTGCTTTCACATCCTCCCCCCCCCCCCCCCCCCCCCAACACACCAAACCTAAGTTTAGGTAAGGCTACCTTCTGGATTTTCAAACTCGCTTTCTTGTTCATGTCTTCTCTAAGGATGATAAGATAAATCTCTTGCAATTTGTAGGGCAAGAGATTTTACCTGTTCTATTTTGGATCATAATACATTTAAGAGACTTCGATAATGATTTGAAATCTGGCTTTTTAGAAAGAATTAGATAAACCAATTATTTTAATATTGAAAAGTTAAGA
Organism: Myotis brandtii; assembly: GCF_000412655.1. Taxonomy (NCBI): domain Eukaryota; kingdom Metazoa; phylum Chordata; class Mammalia; order Chiroptera; family Vespertilionidae; genus Myotis; species Myotis brandtii. Next base: position 484,053 of record NW_005371023.1, on the reverse strand, counting down.
TTATAAAACAAGTACAAAGAATTTTAGGAGCATTAATGTAAGTTGTGTTTCTATTTGTGGACTATGCCATTCCCAAACCTCAACAACCTTGCTCTTTTCAACATTATATGTGGCCAGACCCCACTTGACTTTAGTTTTATGATTTAGAACTGTCGCACTGGTTTAGTCTTTTAATGTGGTATTTCTGATGATATTTCTAGCCACATCGGTCAGGGGGCTAATATAAGCCCAAGCTAACTCAACTCCCTCAGCATCAATAGCGTATCTCAGCAATGTTCAACCTGGGTGATGCGGCACACTAGTGTGCCTCAATAATTTTTAAAACATGCAACGTCTGACTAGTCAGGGGCACTGACCTCTTTTCCATTAGATTGTCAAATAAAAAAAATGACAACAGCCAACACAACAATAGTTTTCTGGTGTGAATGAATCAAATTTATACCTACTTTTTATGTCAGATGGGAAAAAAAAAATTTTGGTGTCAGAATTTTAGTAATTAGTTTATGTGTGCCATGAGATGTAACAGTTTGAAGTGCCTGGCTTATTTTCATTTCCTTATTGTGCCCTGCACTCACTTAACCCTCATTCTATAAAATCTGGCTTCCACTTTCTGCGTTCTTAAAATTGTTTTCCATAATAAAAAAAAAATCCTTCAACTTGGCAACTATAATGGATATGTTTAGTTCTTATCTTACTATACTTTTCAAACTATATTACCTTAATCATACCCTTCGTACCGAATGACTACCTATTCCTTTAGCTCATATGGGACCACATTCTCTAATTAAAATAGTTCCAATCTCTGCCACAATTGGCTGGCAGTGAAGTGACAACCAAGACACCCAATGTGCAAGGTCACTGTGAATAAAGTATGAGGATGCATTTATTTCCCCCCACTTATCCTTATATTTTAGAATTATAATCTTAGTTGTATACAACTAATCAACATTCCTTTTGAGATAGGGAGGACTTCTGGATAAGGCATATTTTGGAAGAACAAAGGAGTAATCAACATCATTGGAAATCATGGACACTGAGAAAAGTTATCCTATGATATATTCTGGAAGTTACGCCAAATGTCTTCTTTTGGGAATCGAGTGAATGTTAAGAGTTTTGTCACATTAGGTGGGGCATCTTTGGGACTGAAAAGTCTGTATATTTGCTTCAGCTAAAGGATGATGTGTAAATTAGTTCAGCCATTCTGAAAATCAGTTTTCTTAACTTGGTTTTAAAAGCCAGTTTAATATCAGCTACTTAAACTGGATATATCCAGTTTCTGACCTATCAATTCTAGTACTCTAAATACACCCAAGAAAAACATATCGTGTATATTCCCCAAAACACTGCAAAAATATTCCTTGACCAAAACAACTTAATGTTTGTGAATATTAAGATAAAAATATATTATAGCATATTCAGATAATACAATAGTATTGTAATGAAAATGAATGAATTATAGTGACTCAACATATATTGTTGTGTGGAAGAAACCAAACCAAGAGAATACATTCTTATATTCCATTTACATATTCTTCAAAACCATACAAAACTATAATAAATATAGTGGTTATAGATATATGCTTTACTGGTAAAACTTTGAAGGGAAACAAATAAGTTATTGTTACAAAACTCAGAATAGAGATTGTCTTTAGGAAGGAATATATAAAAGATGAAAAGAGGCACAATGGAGGCTTCTAGACATTAAATGTTTTACTCCTTGAATTAGAATTTATGTGGCTATTCACTCAGTGATAATTTATAACCTGTATTTTGGGGGGACTTTTTTTCTATAAGTGTATTATATTTTACAAAATATGATTCTTAATGGAAAGGTCTGAAGAACTCTGTTTGAATCAGAAGAGCCCATAGAATACATCCATTGTTTACTTCTGTGTGGTTATGTGAGGCATTGTCTCTGCCAATTTCTTAATAGTTATTTCTAAATTCCAAAAGAAAATACTTTTTAAACTTTTTCAATTATATTGACTACAGAAATATCATTTTTAGAGTTATTTCTAAGTTAGTCAAAAATTTTAGTCATGTTTTAAAATGTGTAGTAGGTTTGCAAGAAAGGATTTTTATCAAAATATATGAAGCCTCACAAATAAATGCAAACGTGTGTTTTTTTCCCAATAGTTGGTGGTTAAAAAACATGAATTTATTCAATTTTAAAAGATTATAGGATTACTTAAGTCAATTACTAGAAGGCTGGCAATACTTTAAAAACAGACTAAAATGCATCATTTGTATATATGTAGGGGCTTATGAAAGCAGAAAACTGTCTCCTTAAGGTGAAAATCCTTCTGACAATGTGAAATTTCAGGTTGATATACAGCTAGGCTATGAATAGGCAAACACTTGTACAAAATATAAACTGTTGGTGTTGTAATTAATATTTTGCCTCATCAAGGAATGTATTCATAGGATTTGGTTACAGTCTACTATACCTTAATATAAAACACAATATTTATGTATTATTTTGAGGTACTTAATGAATTTGTAAGCAATGAACCAACAGGCATGTATGAATGATAATTATCTCTGTTTAAATAAACACAGCACTTGTGTATACACACACATACATACACATACACACCTATGTACATACATATTTGGTAACCATATATATACTGGTATAAGCTATAAGCTAAAAATGGTAAGAAATTTGCCTGATTAAAATTAATATCCCTAACTAGATATAATTCAATAAATTCAATAAAAATAATTTTTTATTATTAAGTTAGGAAGAAAAAAACCTCCAACAAAGTGATGAATATTTTCTTGACTAGAATTATTATTCTTGGTAATGAGCAGTGTTCTATGAAATAAGGATTTAATATGTAACCACTTAGTAAAAAAATTAAGCCAATTAACAAACACAATTTTCCATGTTAAACACTAATTAAATTCTGTAGTATTTTAATAAATGTAATATATAAAAAGTGAATTAAAAAAGGTCAATTTAACCTATTAATCAAAGTAGTGTTTATCATTTTACATAGATATATTTTTATCAGAAAAGTGTTATACATGATAAATTACTTACGCATTTTTAAGGGCTAATTTACTAGTTGTCATTCTAATCATACTTTATGCAGCAGAGAAATAGATGTTTTTGTAATTAATGTTTAGTTGATACAACTAAATATTATATGGAATAATACAGGAAGATGATTATTAACGACTGGAGCAACATTAGCACTAAATCAAAACTTCATTCAGGTTAGTGAAATACGATAGAATTATAGAAATCAGGGTAAGGGCCAGGTATTATATTTTTGGTATAATGTATATGAACACAGCCACACACATACATATACATAACATGAATAAATATTCACATTTACATATATACACCCAGAAATTAGTCTGTGAAAGTAGGTATAAGAAAACTCTGATAAGAATTAGTGGTTCTCAATTCTGACCATCAGAAACAATCAGGAGTTGAAAAGGTGTGGGCCTCACCCCAACATTTCTGCTTATATTGATCTCTAGGAGGGCCTGGCGAGCTGGTATGTCTTAGAAGCTCCATTCCCACATTTTCTAATTCACGGGATAAGGATAATGACTGATTCACTGAGTCAACTGCTCATCTCTAGTCCAGTAAGCTGGAGCCCAGGGCACCTTACCCTTTTTGCTGCCCACGCAGCAGGAGTGTGGGAGAAAGGACATGGATAAGGCAGACATAAGGATGTCTGCTACATTACCATAAAAAGCAGGTTTTTACCTATGTATAAGAAACGCAAACATATAAAATAAAATAGTAAGAGAAACACACACTTGGTAAGAAATAGCACAAATAAACCAGAAGAATAAACCTTTATATCATTCTTGCTTTAACACTAACTAGACAGATGGCCTCAAAGCAATTCCTACAGGAACCTCACTATCTTCATGTAGAAAAGGGGGCTCAGGTAATTGTTAAGGTGACCTCTACTTGATATTCCCACTGATTCAATAATTCTAGGGCAGAAAAAAAAAATGTTACCTGGTTGATAATTTTAAAAAAATACATACTTTTTTATTGATTTCAGAGAGGGAGAGACAGAAACATCAATGATGAGAGAGAATCACTGATTGGCTGCCTCCAGCACGCCTCACACTGGGGATAGAGCCTGCAACCCGGGCACTGCCCTGACCAGGAATCAAACCAGGGCCTCCTCCTGGTACATAGGTCAAGGCTCAACCACTGAGCCACGCTGGCCAGCCCCTGGTTGATAAGTTTTGACAAGGAGGAAACTGAAGCTCTATCGGTATAAGTTATATGTGCAAGAGAAAGTCATTTCTATCAGCTTGCTTTTCTGCATCTAAAATGTGGCAGGTTGGAAATGAAAGAACAATATTTTGGAGGAGAGAGGCTTTGATTTGGGACATACACACTTCATTTTATAGCCCAATGATCTAAATGTTCCCCAGCAACCTTAATGTTATATATCTGTTTGTCAATTTTAATTGAATTCCTAGTAGTGAGTTGGCTTTCAGCAGATATGAACCACTTTAGAAATTAGTAGCTTCTACAGAACGATGAATAACAATTATGTTGTTCTCTCTGAGACCAAGTTAATGTAGAAAAATCGCTGGTTTCAGTAAAATAAGAGAAAAATTAATCTATCAAAATTGAATTGATTTAATACACATTGGGAATGTTATGGGAGATATTCTTTTAGATGCTAATCAGTAGCATCCAAATACTATGCAATACTTTGTTAATTAAAAACTTTAAAGACAGGAATTAAAATGTGATAGATCTACCCATAATTGGCATAAAGAAACATTAGAAGTGGGTAGGAGTGGGTGGGGGGTGACCACAAGCTTTTTAAAATCGGTTAAGATTGAATATTTAAATCTTATTGAAGTGCTAATATTTAGGAACAGTATATAAAGTTGTATTTATTAAATAATAGATAATGAATGCATTTACAAAAGATTAATAACTGTGTAACTTAATTTGTGGAATTTAAGAACTAAGTGACAGAGGTGAGACGAGAGGGGAGAGAATTGCAAAGATCATGTGGTAGAATAATATTGAATGCCAACTATAATTAAAATATTAATTTTTAAAAATAGCATATTGGGAATTTCCTGAAGGTGATTACAGAATATAAGATAAATACAGAATTCATAGAATTAATTTAAGATTTCAACATGTAGGTAGAGTCAATTAAAAGTGATAAAAGACTTCACTTTTTAAACTGTTGTTTTTTTGAGACTTTGGACCATGTTATTATTTTCCATTTTTCAAATATGTTTGAAGCATTATCTCAGATATTTATATTAAGCACCCCTAGTTTATACTGATAACAGTTTTTCAGTCATTTTCTTTTCCTTTTATAACTTTCTGGTTTATCTATTTTTAGATGTGTGAACTCATAATGTTTATATTTAAATAAACAAAGAAATTGAAATTGAAATTTCCTTCTGAATAAATTTCATATATATTTAATGTTTTTAACATATTTCAGACATATTTGTAAGTTAAGTTAGCCTTTCTGATAATTTAGAAGTAAATATATATTTTGGTATTCAAATGTAATTAAGATTAATACTAAAGATATTGATATAAATCTTACCAAAAGAATTAAAACATTCTGCCAGTTTGTACTGTGGAAATTCTTAGGCTTCTACATATGAAATCTGAGCAGGCAAGCAGCTTTTAAATAGAACCTGATAACATTTTCTTTCCAGAAGTTAGTTAATGTAGTATAATTAGAAGCAAATCACTTTTCTCTCAAAAAAGATTGAGAGAAAAAATATAACCCATATATTTCAAATATTGTTGCTACATTTCCTAAACCCACTTGTTAATTCTAATTTAAATTCTTTCTGGTTTTCTACATACACAATTATATTAACTGAAGATCATCACAATTTTCATAGTTTCCTTCCCAATTTCCACATTTATTTCTATTTCTCATCTTAATATACTGTGTAGACTTCCAAAACAGTATTTACTAAAGAGGGGAGATACTGGACACTTGATCAGATCTAAAATGAAAATACTAGAGGCCCAATGCATGAAATTTGTGCAAGAGTAGGCCTTCGCAGCCCCGGCTGCCTTGGCCCTCGCAGCTGTGGCCTCGTCCGGAAGGTCGTCCCACTGTTCCACTATTTCAGTGATGGCGAACCTATGACACGCGTGTTAGAGGTGACACACAAACTCATTTTTTTGGTTGATTTTTCTTTGTTAAATGGCATTTAAATATATAAAATAAATATCAAAATATAAGTCTTTGTTTTACTATGGTTGCAAATATCAAAAAATGTCTATATGTGACACGGCACCAGAGTTAAGTTAGGGTTTTTCAAAATGCTGACACGCTGAGCTCAAAAGGTTCGCCATCACTGCACTATTTGGTTGATTATTATTATAGATAATCATGTTATTTGCTGAAAGTTTTTTGAGATAACCTTTAACAAACTAAAGAAATTTCCTTTTATTCCTAGTTTACTAATTGTTTATAAAATAGTTTAATGAATAGATGTGCCTAATCTCCACTGTTTGTTTTACTATTCTATTACTTTCTACCCTTTTCTTTCTTTATTATACACTCTATTTGACTTTCTTTATAGTTTATTATTCATCTCTAATTCATTAAGGGCACTGAGCTAATATATTTTTCAGCCTTTCTCCCTCTCACTGTATATATTTGTTCTATAAAAAAACTTCTAAGCATGACTTTTCCAGCATCATACAAGTTTTTATTTGAAGTATTTTTATCATTCTTTAAAAGTATGAAATATCTTCTAATTTCCATTGAAAGTTCTTATTTGGTCCACAAAGCTTTGGGATCATGAGGCCTAATTGTTTCAAGAGGATCAGAAAGTTTCCAAATAGTATTTCTGCAAGTAAGATTTCTGTCATATTCCTTTCTCCTCTCCCTTTGAGACTCAATCACACACACACACACACACACACACACACACACACAGTGTGTATGTGTATATATATAATACTTTATACTATATATCTATATACTATTCATACATTTATAAACTTTATACTATATTATTTATATGTCATATCTATTTTTATGTTTTTAACTTTTTCATTTGGATAATTCACTTATTCTCATATCAACTGTGTCTACTGGTTGTTAAAGTCCATTTTTAAATATTATTAATTAGATTTTTTTCATTGCTTCATATTTTACATGTCCTTTTTTATAGTTTATAGTTATTTGCCAAATCTTTTGGTCTTGATTTATTTATCTCTTGGAATACAGTATAAAATTTTAGTCTGTATCCAAAATATCCACTGTTGACTCTTTTTCTTTATTTCTTCTGCTTATCATTCAGGTTGTTTTGTCTACTTATCTGCCTTGTCATTTTTTTGTTTTACCCCAGACATTGTGTTTGAAAAAATATTTTGAGATAGGGTAAGGACAAGGATTAGGTTATCTTCCTCCAGAGAGGATTTATATGTGCAATTGCCTGGCTCCTGGGAACAATAATAATCAGCGATCACCTTTGCTGAATTCCAAGCACAGACATCATTTGATGCTAGTCTTCAGGCTCTGTGAGGGCTTCCCTACTTGTCACAGAGACTTACTTCTGTAGGAAAGCTCTTGGAATTCCACCTGAAAGCACTCTGGTGTTAGTAGGACCACATCGGGCCCTGAATTCCAACTCTGTGCCTATGTACTCAGAAGCATTTCTGACTCTCAGAGATCATTACCCCTAGCCAAAACCTGAACACATACTTGGACAAATTCCAGACTCATCTCCCTGGCTTTCTATCCTCTCCAAAATGTTTAGCTAAATTCTTCAATACATTGTTAGCTCTCTGATATCTTCAAACATATGTACTTTATATGTTGTCCAGAATTTCCAGCTATCTCCTGAATTCTCAGAAACAGAAATCATTCAACTGTTTTTGAAAGGTGTTGTGTACCAGGCCAAGGAAATTAAAATTAGTCCTCTATGCAATGAGGAGACATAGTATACTCTTTAATTTCCTGAGAAATTATATGGATAAAATGTGTAGAAAAAAATGGTTTCAAAAAGGACCAGAGGGAGCAACTATATATTGTCATCATCAATGGTCTGGGTGGTGGGTGCAAGGAGGGGCCTGCAATCAGCACTCCAGAAGGAGTCACTACAGATTTGGGAAATATAGTTGACCCTTTAACAACATGAGTTTGAATTGTGGGGTCCACTTATATGTGGATTTCTTTCAATAAAATAAATACTGTACTGTAAATGTATTTTCTCTTCCATATGATTTTAATGACACTTTCTTTTCTCTACTGTAACAGTGCATAGAATATACAAAATGTGTTATAAAAAACATGGGTTAATCAACTGTTTTTGTTATCAGTAAGACTTCCAATCAACAGTAGGCTACTAGTAGGGAAGTCAAAAGTTATGTGTGGATTTTCAATTGCATGGGGGGAGAGGGTCTTCTGGACCCCTAACCCCACATTGAACAAGGAGTAGTAAAATGAAACAAATTTTGAAACTTTGTGACTAGGAAAATGGAAAATCTGGATAAAGAACTAACAAGTGTGTGGGACATTGGCATTTTAATGTTTATTAAAAATAACTCTATTTTTAACATATCCTATATAATAAAATGCTAATATGCAAATTGTCCCTTCGACCAGGAGTTCGACCAGGAGTTTGCCCAGGGGGCGGGATCGGCCAGCCAACATCCTGCATCCCCTCCCCGCAGCCAGCCTGGCCTGATCGGCCCCAATCGGGGCAGCCAGCTGGATCCCACCCATGTACAAATCCGTGCACTGGGCCTCTAGTTGTATTTATAATACTAGTGTAATATTCTGTGTAGAAATGTTAGCAAGCAATTCAAAAAAAGAATGTAACATTTTAAAGAAGTTGAATTCTTATATCAGAAAATTATTACCTTAGAGGCAAGAGTTGAAATCATGAAAATAGACAAGAACCTAGTTTTAGCCCCAGCTCTGCCACTGAACAACCATAAAACAAGTTATCCACAATAATGAAATCCATAAGAAAAGTGGAGTACATTTTTCTAATCCCTACTGACTCTTCTTTAAGGCAGAATTTGAAACTTCAATCCACAAATAATATGCTTTTCTTAGCACACCTGAGAAAATAAAACTCAATATTTCTATTATATAGATCATGAATAAAAGGAAATATTTCTACTTCAAACCGTATCATTCAGTCAGTGTTGTGTTGTAAGACTATGCAGATTTGTCATCATGGATCCTAACATGCCTATGTCTTTTCCATCTACATTTGGCTTTATAACTTTAACAACCATATATAACAAAGATATTACTCTCTCCTCTAGGGTTCCTATGTCTCTTATATAGAATGCACCTACTATTTCAATAAAGTCACTCATCTTTTTATGCAAACATTAACTCTTTTGTAATTACATTTATTGGGTGGTTTAAGTTGGTTGGAGCACTGTCCCGTGCTCCAAAAGGTCACAGGTTTGATTTCCAGTCAGGGCACATACCCAAGTTGTGGATTTGATCCCACATCAAAGTGTGTACAGGAGGAGGCTGACCCATGTTTTCTCTTCTCTCTCTCTCTCTCTCTCTCTCTCTCTCTCTCTCCCTCTCCCTCTAAAATCAGTAAGAACATACACTTGAGTGTGGATTCAAAGATAGTAATAGGATGACATCCTATATAATAAAGAGGTAATATGCAAATCGACCATCATGCCCTCACACAAGATAGCCTCCCCCATGTGGTCAAAGATGGCTGCCACAAGATGGCTGGAAGGGGAGACGGGGAATAGAACTGTGACCTCTTGGTTCATAGGTCAACGCTCAACCACTGAGGCATGCCAGCCTGCTGGGCAAGTTTGCAATTCTTATGTAACAACTAGAGGCCCAGCCTGCACCCTCTCCAATCTGGGACCCCTCGGGGGATGTCCGACTGCCGGTTTAGGCCTGATACTACAGGATCGGGCCTAAACCGGCAGTTGGACATCCCCCGATGGGTCCCAGATTGAAGAGGGTGCAGGTTGTACTGAGGGACGATGCCCCCCAATGCACGAATTTTGTGCACTGAGCCTCTAGTTGGTTAATAAGATTATATATGTTCAAGCACCTGGTATACATTTTCATGATATATGATCTATATGTTGCATTGTGTGCCCATCACCCAAAGTTGAATCATCTTCTGTCACCTTATATTTAATTCCCTTTACCTTTTACTACCCCCTAAAACCACTCATATGTTTTTATTTTTTAGAGAGGAAGGGGGGGGAGAGAGAGAGAGAGAGAGAGAGAGAGAGAGAGAGATCAATGCAAGAGAGAAACATCAGTTGGCTCCCCTATGTGCCCCAACCTGGGGAAAGGAACCCACAACCTAGACATGTGCCCTGATCAGGAATCAATCCTGCCCCATTTTGGTGTACAGAATGATGCTCCTACTGACTGAGTCACCCAGCCAGGGCAAAACCACTCATTTTTAAGTGATGTAACTGAGTTTCAAATTTGGTAAGAGACTTGTTCGATGTCATTAATTGGTAGAAATTTCAGCTGTGCCTGACCTATGAGTTGATATATTTCCCACAATATCGACATAATAGTGATCAGATTTGAGCCACAATGGGTTTACCCTATAGAGTAGATGGAACAATGATCTTAACAGAGACAACATGAGCAAAGCTTTTGATGCCTGCATGTGCACAGCAAGCACTTAGGGAGTGATTAAGGGTGGAAGCTCATTGAACAAATGAGCAGAAAGATTGTAGGATTTCCTCATTGCCTGGCTTAAACCATGCAATAAAATATATGGTAATTAAAAACATGAAAATAAGCTTAGATTAAAAGGGCAGAAGAAAAAACATGGGATATACATCAGCTTAACTGTAAGTCTCACTCCTTTCAACCCTCTTAGGCTTAAATTTCAAATTCAACCTTTCCTTATTTATAATAATAAAAGTATAATATGCTAATTAGACCAGACATCCTTCCAGACAACCTTCCAGACAAAGCCGGGTCTGTGAGGGAAGCGCAGGTCCCAGGTACTAGAAGGGAGCTGGTGCTGGCAGCCAGGGAAGGAAGGCCTACTCTTGCACAAATTTTTGGGCATCGGGCCTCTGGTGACCAATAAAAGACAAAAATGAGCAAATCGATTATCTTCTTTAAATTTCTGTTTTCTTTTCCTAGAATGAGCAGCTTGGTATTCATGATTACTATATCTTCTTTCCTTCCTGAAATCTGATAGCAACTTACTGTTCTTTCTCAGAAGCTGATGACCAGTTAGCAGTGCTCATCTGTTTAGTTCACACCTCCAACTCTGACTGTGAGTTGCACAATTACACTGGGAAAATACACTTTCCCTGGTCTCCATCCTGAGTCTCAATCCTCTTCTCTTCTAGTTCAGATAGATCTGAAATGGTTTGGAGGCCTGTGCGTGTGCCTTTCCTTTATCCTCTTCGAGTTTACTTTGGAGGATAAATCACAGTTTCTCATGCCTTATGGCAGTGTGTCATTATAAAATATTTCATACCTGATGACCTTTGAGCATTTCTTATTCAAAGATTCATGAAGGCTTAGCATGAGGTACGTCTAATGATCCCTGTGTAAACACACTGAAAGCTCCCTCCTACAAAGACACAGGCAGGTGGAAGACATATTTTCGACATTCCGTCTTCAATCTAAGCATCACTGGCAGGGCCTGACAGGTCTCATTTGCTAAATAAAGTACAATGTGTCAATGTGAAATAAATGTAAATTATCACCTTTCTTCCTTGTTAATTAAGGTCTGATTAATGCAGTACAGGCAGTTGTTGAGAGTACAGTAAGCGAATGGCTTTTGTTGCAAAAACAAAACAAAAACCCACAAATATAAATCATAGTCTGCTTCATCCACTGAACTTTGGGTTAGAAAGGTTACTTGGAATGATTTGTTTAGTTGGAACACAGACAGATGTTCACTTCTCAGCCTCTTAATAAATGAGTCCCAATGAGTGAATAGCAAAAGGCACTGATGCTGCAGAGGTAAGAGTAACAGCAGAGTGACCTGAACTTATGATAAATCATAAAGGGCTAAATTCTCAGCTCAGTTTTACAAAGAAATATCTAAGAAATCTAACTCAAGAACTATACTTTTTTATGTTATTTAAGGAATATTTTGGTAGGCTAAAATATGAATTTTCTACAAGCTTAAGAAATGATGTATGGGTGAAACTTGAAAGGGCTACTGGGTAGAAAGGCTATGATAGAAGCTAATTTTAAATCATTAAATGAGAAAATTTATTCATTATAACCTAGAACTCCATTTGGTTAGTCATATAATCCTAAAGTAGCTAACGATGTAGACAGAATATGTGCTTTGAGTCAGGGAATTTCTAGAAGTAAAATAACTGTGGACATTATATAGCACAATTATTTGAGGTTACAAAAGATAGTTATTTTCGTAAGAACACTAATGGCAAGTCAGTTATAGAATACATGTTTCCAGACTTCACAAAGAACAAGTCCACTGTCTGTTCTTTCTTGTTTATTTCTCACTTTGCTGCTTCCCTCTTTCATAAATTTTCTTCATATCTTAATTTTCTAAAATAACAGTTTTGATAAGCTGTGGAAATTGTGTGGAAATTTTCTAACCTTTCACTAAAATATGTTCATATGTGAATATATCAGATAATTTCCTTAAACACAAGGTTATAAATATAATGTTTAATAGGTTTATTAATTAATATTATTTTCTTGGGTAAAATGTAAATATCTACACCAAAATACTATTACCTATGATTTCACATTAACTAGATTTGGTTTCTAATTTTTTTTCTCTTCATATTTCATATAATTCCTGTGAGTTATGATCACATAATTATAATCATGGAAGTAGCAGAGCCAGTATTTAAAATTCAGCTTTCTTGGAATTCAAAGCTGATAATACAAATGGTTTTACTTCATACTTTTGAACAATGGAAAGATAAGTATATTCATTCATTTATTAAACAAATAGGGCTCTAATATCAGAATGATGAAAAAGATTCTGAAATTCCAGAAAATAATCAGTTGCTATGTTAGAGCTTCTTTGTAGTGTAAATCCAATTACACTCACAGCAATAGCAAACAGACCCTTACTACATTCTTTGCATGCTTCCCTTAAAATAGTCACAGGTAGTGAACACACAAAGTAGCTGTCATAGGTTCCAAAGAGAGATATATATTGATAGTAGTGACCCTATAATAAGTCCATTTAATTTGGTTGTCTCTTCTTAGGGGCATAAATATAAGATATAAAGGAGTTCACAGATTCAGAATCTGCTAACCTTAGAAGTTGATTCTTTTTCTGTAATGGCATCAGGTTCAATAAGTAGGAAAGGTGGTAAAGTATCTGTTAATAATGATGTTAAAAGTGGTCAAGATTTCATACAACAAGCTTATAAAACCTATAACAATTAGAGTGACTACCAGTGAGTAGTATAGTGACTCAGAGATGTACAGGTAAAAAAATTCATCTATGTCCACCCTTAAGAATCATGTGGGAAAAGAGCATGGTGCTCTGAAAAGAGTACAGACTACAAAGTAAAGAGTACTTATCACGGACTGATTGAAAATCCACCTCTACTATTCATAAACTTGCACTCGAAAACCTTTCCTAGAGAGGAGAATGAAAAAATGTCAATTTTCCACTAACTTTAGAAACTAGAGTCCAGAGTATATTCTATGGATGCTTTTATAAGCCAATCATAATTCTGATACCATAAATAAAAGAAAAACAGAAAAAGCAAGTATAGTTTAGCCTCGCTCTTGAACAAGATGAAAAAATAAAGAAAAATTAACAAGAAATTATATTCAGTAATATACAAATGGAATTAGTAATACATAAAACAAGGTTTACCCCCAATATATAAGGTTAGAGTAACATTCAAAAATCAATACATTTCATCATTTAAAAAATAAAGGAGCAAAAAAAGGAGAAATATGTAATACTCTTTGTAATAATTTAAGCAATAAAAAAAATAAAGAATAAAACTGTTCAAAAAAAATAAAGGAGCAAAATCACATAATCATTGAGGTAAGTGTCTATAATATTATACTTAGTGGTGAGGATTTTAATGCTTCCCAATAAGATTAGAACAAGGCCAGATTTTATGCTCTTGCCACTTCAATCAATATTGTATTGGAAGTCCTAACCAGGTAAATAATTCAACATAGAAAAATGAAAGTTAATCAAATTTGAAAAAAATAATTAAAATAGTCTCCATTAACAGAGAACATGATTATGTACATAGAACATCTTAAGGGATCTACAGAAAAAATATCAAAATTAACAAATAAATTTAGCAAGAATACAGTATATAAAAGTAAACATTTAAAAATAAATTTTATATATCATCAAAAAAATGAATAATAACATTTTAAAGGTCATTTCCAATATTAATAAAACTTGAACCATTTAGGGATAACTGCAAAACTAAATAAATAGACATGCCTTTTCATTCTCAACGTTATTTAAATGTCAATTCTCCCAAAATCAATTGATAGAGTAAATGCATTCCAAATTAAACTTACAAAAGATGATTTGTAAAAATAGACAAGAGGGTGGTAGAAATTAATACAAAAATAGCAAAGAAACAAAGAGAGCCAAGACACTTGAAAATTACCAAAATTGGAATAGTCACATTGTCATATATCAATAGTCAATGTAAAACATTTATCAAAAAAAGTATTGAATTGGTTTAAAAACAGACAAACAGATGAAATATAACAGAAAATCCAGAGAAACACTCACATACATATGATCAATTTTCCTTGTTCCCAAGATAAGTCACTGAGAAAGCAGTCTTTTAAATAAATGATGTTAAAATAACAGGATAAATGTATGAAAATAAAGTACATTTGACCCTACCAAACACTAAGCCTAAGAATTTATTTGCGATGAACCAGAAAACTAAAAAGAAAGCTAAAATCTTAGCTTCTAGGAGAAAACCTAGAACATCTTGATGACCTGAAGGATAGAAATATTTCTTAAATAGGTGACAAAAAGCATCTGAAAATGATAGATTGGGTTCCATCTATATTAAAACTGTTATTAACAAAATTTAAGCATTTAGAAGACAGAAAAGATAGTTTACAGACTTGCAGAAAATATTTTCAAAATGTACATCTAACAAAGGTTTTTAATCCAGATTACATAAATATTCTTCCAATTCAATAATAAAGACAACTCAATAGAAAACAGATTAATATGAAGTATAGAAAAATCAGGCATGATTGTATAAACACTTCACAAAGGAAATATATAAAAGGCCAATGGGTACAGGAAAAGGTATTCAGCATCATTAGTGTCCGGGAAATGCAAAGTAAAGCCAAACTGAGATACTACTTCATACTATAATGACTAAAATTCAAAACCTTGTCAATAGCAATACCAGAGTCTTTCATAATCTGGAGCAAATTGTATATCCCTGATGGGATGTAAAATTATACAAAATCTTTAGAACAAAAGCTTGCAGCTGTTATCATATACATACCCATGACCCAGCAATTCATTCTTTTCAGCATTTATCCATGAGAAATAAAAACATGTACCCACCAAAATACATATCTGAAAATACCATCTACATGTTCATCAATAGGATGGCTACTCAGCATGTGGTATATTTAATAATACTCATACCAAAAAATGAACTACTCATATATGCAACAGTTATGCATATCAAAACCATTATGCTCAGCAAAAAAACAACCAAAAAAAAGATACAAAATAACATGTGTTCTAAAATTGTGTTTAGATAAAGTTCAGTAACAAGCAAAACTAACTACAGCTATGGAAATCAGACCAGTGTCTGCCTTTGCATGGAGTAGGGTACTCAATGGAAAGAGCATAAAGGAACTTTCTAAAGAAATGCAAAGATTCTACATCTTGAGTGAGGTAGAGTCACACGTATATACATTTGTGTAGACATGTACACTTAAGATCTGACCTTTTTCCAACTCAATGTTCAATGATGTCATTTTCGTAGCTTGAAAAAGATCATAGTGAAAGTATTTATACATGGAGTCTGGAAATGCCACAAATCAAGGCTTCTGTTCATCAACAAACTACTGCCAAGATCCCTCTTTCTTAAAGTGATTGATGTTAGACCAAATAGAAGTCTAGGACTATTGGCATCCAGCTACCATAGGGACTGAGCAGAAGAAAAATCCTGCCTGCAACAAGGGAAGAGAAATGAAAGAGATGCTCAAAAATAACCAAAGAGACTGAATAAGATACCCAATAATATTGGAAGAAGGATAACATCAGTGATAGAAAGGGGACGAATAAAGAACCCAGTACAATAACTGTAGTTAGCTCCTGTCTTTCTTAACTCACTAAAACACCTCTAAAGACCCAGTAAAAGGTGACTTTCACAGGACTGAAAACAATGCTGGCAGAATAATGTAATCAAATGCCATTACTATGATACAAAAGGAGCTAATTTTATTTTGGTCATGTCATTCTTCACAGTGTCTATCTTTACCTGGCATAATAATAGTGTATTTGTTCATTTTATTGCTGCTATCCAAAAGAAGGCAGAATCCTTGTTAGACTTTTCACTAAAATAACAAAAAAATGAATAATAACATTTTAAAGGTCATTTCCAATATTAATAAAACTTGAACCATTTAGGGATAACTGCAAAACTAAATAAATAGACATGCCTTTTCATTCTCAACGTTATTTAAATGTCAATTCTCCCAAAATCAATTGATAGAGTAAATGCATTCCAAATTAAACTTACAAAAGATGATTTGTAAAAATAGACAAGAGGGTGGTAGAAATTAATACAAAAATAGCAAAGAAACAAAGAGAGCCAAGACACTTGAAAATTACCAAAATTGGAATAGTCACATTGTCATATATCAATAGTCAATGTAAAACATTTATCAAAAAAAGTATTGAATTGGTTTAAAAACAGACAAACAGATGAAATATAACAGAAAATCCAGAGAAACACTCACATACATATGATCAATTTTCCTTGTTCCCAAGATAAGTCACTGAGAAAGCAGTCTTTTAAATAAATGATGTTAAAATAACAGGATAAATGTATGAAAATAAAGTACATTTGACCCTACCAAACACTAAGCCTAAGAATTTATTTGCGATGAACCAGAAAACTAAAAAGAAAGCTAAAATCTTAGCTTCTAGGAGAAAACCTAGAACATCTTGATGACCTGAAGGATAGAAATATTTCTTAAATAGGTGACAAAAAGCATCTGAAAATGATAGATTGGGTTCCATCTATATTAAAACTGTTATTAACAAAATTTAAGCATTTAGAAGACAGAAAAGATAGTTTACAGACTTGCAGAAAATATTTTCAAAATGTACATCTAACAAAGGTTTTTAATCCAGATTACATAAATATTCTTCCAATTCAATAATAAAGACAACTCAATAGAAAACAGATTAATATGAAGTATAGAAAAATCAGGCATGATTGTATAAACACTTCACAAAGGAAATATATAAAAGGCCAATGGGTACAGGAAAAGGTATTCAGCATCATTAGTGTCCGGGAAATGCAAAGTAAAGCCAAACTGAGATACTACTTCATACTATAATGACTAAAATTCAAAAGCTTGTCAATAGCAATACCAGAGTCTTTCATAATCTGGAGCAAATTGTATATCCCTGATGGGATGTAAAATTATACAAAATCTTTAGAACGAAAGCTTGCAGCTGTTATCATATACATACCCATGACCCAGCAATTCATTCTTTTCAGCATTTATCCATGAGAAATAAAAACATGTACCCACCAAAATACATATCTGAAAATACCATCTACATGTTCATCAATAGGATGGCTACTCAGCATGTGGTATATTTAATAATACTCATACCTTAAATAATACTCATACCAAAAAATGAACTACTCATATATGCAACAGTTATGCATATCAAAACCATTATGCTCAGCAAAAAAACAACCAAAAAAAAGATACAAAATAACATGTGTTCTAAAATTGTGTTTAGATAAAGTTCAGTAACAAGCAAAACTAACTACAGCTATGGAAATCAGACCAGTGTCTGCCTTTGCATGGAGTAGGGTACTCAATGGAAAGAGCATAAAGGAACTTTCTAAAGAAATGCAAAGATTCTACATCTTGAGTGAGGTAGAGTCACACGTATATACATTTGTGTAGACATGTACACTTAAGATCTGACCTTTTTCCAACTCAATGTTCAATGATGTCATTTTCGTAGCTTGAAAAAGATCATAGTGAAAGTATTTATACATGGAAGTCTGGAAATGCCACAAATCAAGGCTTCTGTTCATCAACAAACTACTGCCAAGATCCCTCTTTCTTAAAGTGATTGATGTTAGACCAAATAGAAGTCTAGGACTATTGGCATCCAGCTACCATAGGGACTGAGCAGAAGAAAAATCCTGCCTGCAACAAGGGAAGAGAAATGAAAGAGATGCTCAAAAATAACCAAAGAGACTGAATAAGATACCCAGTAATATTGGAAGAAGGATAACATCAGTGATAGAAAGGGGACGAATAAAGAACCCAGTACAATAACTGTAGTTAGCTCCTGTCTTTCTTAACTCACTAAAACACCTCTAAAGACCCAGTAAAAGGTGACTTTCACAGGACTGAAAACAATGCTGGCAGAATAATGTAATCAAATGCCATTACTATGATACAAAAGGAGCTAATTTTATTTTGGTCATGTCATTCTTCACAGTGTCTATCTTTACCTGGCATAATAATAGTGTATTTGTTCATTTTATTGCTGCTATCCAAAAGAAGGCAGAATCCTTGTTAGACTTTTCACTAAAATAATGCCAGCACTTACACCATATCTAGTACACTGCAGGTGACAAGTAAATATTAGTAGAATGAACCAATAAATGAGAGGGGGAAAGGCAGGTTTCTTACATGGAAAATGGGGTAAATGTTCCACTATTCAATAGGTCAATGACTAAAGAAGGTGGAAGTTTGGTCTTTGATAAGGGGGTTCAATTTCTTTCCTGATGACTTTGACGTATGGAAAAACTAAGCCTCACACAGAGATTTCACCTTGATTCCTTCCCATCCTCTGTTCACAACTATTTAAAGAAATGGTTGAAGATCCAAAAGCATATTATCAGACCCAGTGATACACACAGGCTCCAAGCTACTACATGACATAAAACAGGAGCTTACCCAGAACTGTTTTAGACTGGCAGCAGGAAAATATCCTATATAACAAAAGGCTAATATGCAAATCAACCGAACAGTGGAAAGACTGGTCACTATGACACGCACTGACCACCAGGGGGCAAATGCTCAACACAGGAACTGTCCCCTGGTGGTCAGTGCGCTCCTACAGGGGGAGTGCAACTCAGCCAGAAGCTGGGCTCACAGACATCACCGGAGGGCTCTGGACTGCGAGAGGGTGCAGGCTGGGCTGAGGGACACCCTCCCCCCCCCAGCGCGAGTGCACAAATTTTGTGCACTAGGCCTCTAGTCTCTAATAAAAGACCATTTCCCAGAATTTGTCATTATTTTATGACCATCTTAAAGATGATCAACCCAAGACTGGCAGGAGATCAGTCTACCTGGGTACCTCTGGGTTACACAGCCTTGGAAATATAGCAAGTAATGCAAATAAAATAAAAGTATACTCCAACCATCATGCAAGGCGTTTGCACTACAAAAATTATATAAGAATCACTCAAATGATTTTCTATGGTATTTTTCCACATAATTCTTAGAATTTCACAAAATGTAGGAAGAATTGCTGCTGGGAAATTCTTTGAAAGTTCCTAAGTAGAATGAAGTAGAATCCCTCACAAGTAAATAAAAATTTCACCCACCCTGTGATCTTCAATAAGTTTCTTCACTCAGTTATGCATATAGATGTGTGTATATTTACCTTTCTTTCTCACTAAAATGTAAGTTTCTTGAGGCCTTGGATTTTGTTTTGTTTTTTCCCCCCCTGCTGTATCCTAGTGCTTGGAACAATGACTGCAATACAGTAGGCACTCTATAAACATATGACAATAGACTGTTTGCCTGACGGGAAATGTAAAGGTATGAAACAAACAAATCACCGGCTAAAGAGTAGGAGCTACTGAAGTCCAAAAGGAGTGAAGGCCTGAGACAGTGTTAATACTGGGACCAGAATCAGTACCTATTGATAGAGAAATGGGTAAAAGAAAGTAGGAATTTGATAAGACATGGAACCAGAGTAGTCATATAATCCTGATGTAGGGAATCTCTGTAGTCATACATTCCTTTCTGTAGAGGGTCAGGTTAGTCTAATATATTTCTGGTGAACAGCATCTTGACACATGCAGATGCTTGAGCATGACAGACGTGTGTGTCTGGTCCCAATGCAGACTACTGAAGAAATCAGCAGCTGACCAAGCTAATAATGTAAGACCATAATTTAAGTTCTGTCTTCTCAGTACAAACACTCTGATAACTCTCCTTTTTTGTAATTATTCCTAATTGGAATTATAATATGTGGCTCCTTTCTTAATAGAATAGATTTGAGACTTTCACATTATCTTTAAAAATCCTCAGGTTTTTTTCATTCCGCATCCCTCAAAATAGCAATTCTATTTCTCTCTTTTTCTTTCAATTAAACCTTTAAAAGTTATCTCTTTTTGTTTCTATTTGCCTCCAAATTATTTCGCAATTTACTACACTCTGATATCTGAGTCTGTAAGTCCATAGAAATAATATTTGCTGAAATCATCCTTGGCTTTACATGATGATTCCCATGTAATTACATTCAAGGGCCATCTTTCAATTTTTGTTTCATGTGACTTTACATTGGACAACAGTAATCATCCCCTTCATTTTCCTATCCATTTTTCCCCTTGATGTATATGCTATAGGGTTTTTGCTTTTTAAAACATTTTCTTCCTACTCACCTGGTTACTTTTTCTGTCTCTCCATAAGACCCATCTTCTCCAACCCAGTCATTAAATAATAGTGCTTCTCAGAGCTAAATCTTACTTCCTTTTCTGTTTTCATTCCATAATTTCTAACAGGGTAATCTCATTCACTGCCATGATTTCAATAACAGCCTAAATGCTATTGACTCCAAAATTTATCTGTAGTCCAGAACTTTCCTCTGAACTCCAGATCCATATATCTAAAAGCTTACTCAACATCGCTGTTTGGATGTTTAAAAGGGCCTAATCTTCAGCACATCCAAATGACTCATAATAAAAAGAGTAACATATTAAACTTTTGCCCTGTGCCATGTAATATCATCATGAGCCTCCTCATTTCATAGATGAGGAAGGTGAGGGACAAAGAATATAAATAAATTGTCTTGAGTTCATACAATTGACAAGTCTCAGACCCAAGCATTGAAACCAGGCCTCCTGGGTAGAGATGGTAGAGATCAATTTTTTAACCGCTATACTGTATGGCTTCCAAATCTTCTTTTAATAGTATCCATCTCTATAAATAGTACTTTACTTATAAACAATCATAGGGAGCAATGAGAAACAATTTCATTCTTCCTCCACCTCATTTAACTGCCAGTTCAACTATGCTTTGTGGAGACAGTTTTTCTCTTGTTCCTTTGGAAAAATCTCCAGTATACTCCATATATTATTTGTTAACCCAACACACACACACACACACACACACACACACCACACACACACACACACACACACACACACCTAATTTTACTAGTTAAAAACCAAGGCCCAAGTAATAGTTAGAAAATCCAAAATCCATTCAGCCAAGTTATGGCCTCGATTTCCACACCCCTTTTCCAATCTAACACGTTTTTTTATTTTCACTATTGCTCAATAGCTTACTATTTTCCTTCCATACACTCTGGAACCCTTAAAGGTTTTCTAAACTGCAATTTGAATGATCTTTTCAAACACAAATCTGATCAGATTAGCTTCTGTTTAAACTATTTCCATGGATAGTCCCTACTCTGAGGCCAAAGCTACAATACTTAACCTGTCCTGCAGGGTTGAGTGTAATCTGGACCTTAGCTCTTTTTGCAAATCCATCTCATTACCCTCCGCCTTGATTTAATCAAACTTCTTTTAGTTCCTTGAGTAAATTATACTCTTCTTGCTTCAGGGCCTTTGCACATACTTCCTTCTCCATCTGGAACATTCCCTCAAAATTCTTTACCTTAGTTAACTCCGTTCCCTTTTCAGGTCTCAGTTCAAATTTATTTCTATTGTGAAAAACTCCCTTCAGCACCCATTATAAACAAGGTTCCTGTGCTTTTCTAAAACCAGGTTTTTATCTTTTAGGGCCTTTACATCAATTTTAATCATCCATTTCCTTTCACAGACTGTGATGGGAGATTTGTCTACATCACTCACTTATATATTCCCAGAACCTACCTCAACACTTGCTGTATGATAGAAAGTAAATGAATATGCAGTCCACTGAATAAATTAACTATAGTAATATATTTAAGCTATAAAGCCTATTAATATGATAACATTCTATTTATGAAAAAAGAAAAACCTATCCTTAAAATGATCCTAGTGTTAAAAATCTCAGAATTGTATTAATTAGCAAGATTAAAAACAATACATATTTCCATAAGTGTATTTCAGAAAAACTAGTGTACAAATTATATTTTTTCATGCTCAGAAACTTTGTGAAGGATGAACTAATTCTTTCAGATCAAAACATCTTAGTAATACCTACATGGATCATCACTTTCATTCTTTCATGACCTCAGATCATACCATCCATTCCATGAACACATGGCCTAGGCCATATGGAAGACAGAGTAATTTACTTGAAGTAGATTAACACAAAATTAATTTCCATAACTTAAAAAATCATTAATAAGTGTTAAATACCATAAGAGTATATAAAATATTTTAATAATGTTGCTTCACTCTATAAATGGTATTAGGACAGTGCAAAGAACATGAGCCCAGGGATCAGACAGATCAGGTGAGTCTTACCACGTTTGGGCTTTTACTCTACCCTACCAATACTTTTCAAGTACCAATCCAAGTCAACAAACAAGTTTCTAGATTCATGTTAAGCACTGTCATCAAATGTCATTTTATAACTCAATTTAAACACGTGCAAAAATTAGTTCAACCATCTCAGTGGTTTGCTCTGTTTTATCTTCTCCATAATCTACACAGAACTAAAAATACTTTTCCCCTTTAGTTTCATCCCTCCTGAATCCATTTATCCATTGGTTGGGCAAAGATTAAACACACATGAAGACATTTAGTCCATGTGATCTAATTCAACTCTGTATAGACATTGCGTTGGAACCAAACTCTTGCCCTCACAGGACACGTGAGCTATGACAAGTAATTTTCCTTTTGAAGGTTCAATATCTTTACTTAATAGATGGAGAATATCAGATATTTGTCCATTAGGTTGCCATGAAAGTGAAATGGCAAAATACTTCTAAAAGTGTCTGACACACATCAGGACTTTATTAAATACTTAAGATCGAGCTTCCCTGCTAATATTGTCAATAAAGTCACAAGAAAAGCATTATGTACAAAAATTAGCTTTAGAGAGTGAACCAATGTTTCCCTATTAATAATTTATTGGTTAATCATAGTTTTAGTTTACTTTTGACTTTTAATAAATTAGTGAAATACAGAAGTTTGTTCACTGTTAAGACTCACTAAATATTTTACTTTAGCCTCTGTAGACTCAAGTGACTCCACTGTTTCCTGTTACTTTGGAATTTTCTTTCCTTCCATCTCAGCTCTTAAGCTCACTACCTAGGCATCTAGTAACTAGTATAGAATCACAGATGGGGCTTTGCAAATTTTACTGGAGTAGATCTGATCACTGGATTCAGTGCTTAGGTCAATGCCACATTTGCGTAATTACTTAACCTTTACCTCTGCAGGCAACAAGGTCTTCAACAATTAAACTGTCTTTCCCAAATTATCAACCCCTGAGCCCATCGGATGTACCTTGAGGAGTAACATATTCAACTTAGTCAATCCCTCTCTGGATTCCCAGTACATAAGCATATTTCCTTTTACAGTTAGCATCTAAAAATACACTTTAATGAATGCTAATTTAGAATGTTCTACCTTCAAAAAATGTACACTGACTATGAAACTTTTCTTTGTTATTTTATGAGGATGTTATATGTTCACATAACTAAAAATTCCAGGAGGAGAGCAGGTTTCCAGAAAAACTTAATTTAATAGTAAAATTTTGTCACAAAGACCCAGTTTCTCTCATCTCTTCATGGACCCATTGGCCTCATGCTGTCTCCATACTATGGACTCTCAGCAGAGAGAGAGAGAGAGAGAGAGAGAGAGAGAGAGAGAGAGAGAGAGACCCTATATTTGTAGAATTTATCATTTCTATGATATAAATACTCCCAACATGGCCATTTCAAACTACCAATGTGATGTCACTGAATGCAAAGTGGGTTGTACAGCTCTCACTCTCATAAGGCAGTTAAGGGCCAGCTCCAACTCACCTCTGTTAGTTGCAGCTTGGTGTTCATGTTTTGACTTCATAAAGTCTTGAGGGACAATCAGTTTCTCCTGGTAGCTCCTGAGGAAAGAGCAGGAAATGTTTGTGTGTTTTTTTCCCCAAAACATCCCACTATTGTTTGCCAGTATCTCATGAACTCTGATTGTTTCACATAACCATGTTTGATGGAATTACTGGGGGAATAAATTAAATTAATTGGCTTAAGCTAGTCCAAGGCTATCTCCCTGATCTGTGGCCCAGGCCATTCAATTTTTCCATTTGGACAGAATGAAATGAAATTCCCATTCAGAAACAAGGAAACTGCTAATTTTAAAAGATAGATTCAAGAAAGAAGGGAAAGAAGGCAGGAGGGAGGGGGAAGGAAATAATGACACCACAGCATATAAAAAATTTAGATTAAAATATCAGCTCTATGAAAGAAGAGGCATTTCTGTTGAATGATAGTTAAGTAGTAGGAACTCAACTATTTTGGACTGAATGAATGAGAAAAGTCAAAATTTTTACACAAATGGCTACTGGCTTCTTGTTATTGAAATACTCTTTGGATTTTGATACATGGACCAGTAGATATTAATAGTTTTGTAACTACATATATTATTTAATTTTTTTTTATTTAATATATAATAATTATATATATTAAGTTCTAGTCTATGACAGGTTATACTAAGGTACTAGTATATTTTTCTGGGTTTTGCTATGAGAATTGGCCTATTATCATATACCACTCGTCTATTGATGGGCACTTGGATTGCTTCCATAGTAAAATAATAATAATTATTATAACCCATTTGAGGATGTTGATAAGCATTTAACTCACCGTGCCATCCAACACTGGAGCCTGAAGTAGGACTGCACCATGGCCAGCCATACAGGATGAGGAACCAGAGGTCAAGCATCCATGTTCATCAAAGGCACGGCTTCCACATCAGCAGTCACTACTGATTACTTTAAGGCCTTTTCTGATTTTTGAGAGACTTGAAATAATTTAGAAGTAGCAAGAAGATAGGCATCTTCTTTTTATTTCCTCTCAATGTAGCATTTTTGCAAATGTTAAAATAGCTACTCAATTGTTTTCTTCCTAGCATCCTGTGTATTTTGTGGACTGTGTGGAGATTAATAGCAGCCTGCAGTAATCTGTTGTCCTTTGTGGGAAAAACTATGCTGCTGTTTCTGGAAAGAAATAATTGGTACGTAGCTTATAGAGTCAACGTCTGAATTTAATGGAGCATAAAGGGGTGGTATTTCTCATGAAGGAGGCATATTATCCGTTTAAACAGCTTTCAGTCTTGCACATAAATTAGGCCTTCGACAAGCTCTGGAAAAAGAGAAACCGCACAGTAATGAATTAACATGCTTGCATATTCCTAACAAAGGAACCATTTCTTCTGAAAAGAAGAGAAAGCTCCAGTGTCCCTGCTACGTTTGGAAATCTAAAATTAATTATTGACTTTTCCATATTGTTTGCAACCACTTTGTTTGCCCATTTATTGTAAGGTGTATATATGGTAATTGTTTTACGGGAGCTCATAAACCTCAGACTGCAAATGAGATGATAGATGACCAATTTATCACACATGCCCTTCAGACAGAACTAGACCCTGGCGTAAGTGAAAAGTGGTCAATGCACATTTTGTAAAGGTCTTTTCTTAAGGCACCAGAGGAAGAAAATGAAAATGGTAAAATTCTCAAATAGCTGCAATTGAAAAACATTTTGTATTTATCTCCTAAATTTCCTCTTGCCACTCCAAAAACCGATTTGGAGTGGCTCCTAGAATCCATCTTGGTGAATATATTTATGCTAAAATGGCAATAATTTGTTGAATATGAAACTAGAAACACTCTTTTCTCGCCTAGTGTGTATAATACCACAATTTCCATTCTTTAAAAAATAAACAGATCTGTTGTTAGACCTGCAGGAAATTTAAGGGAAAATTAATATGAAACATGCTTTTCAAGTCATCACTCTCTCTACATCATAGCCGCTGTGTCAAGCTGGATGAACCCCATTCGATTAAGCCCAAACTCCTAGGCAAGACTGCCCAACACTGGCAGGTGACCCCTTATCTCCAGGAATGGAGAGTCCACACCTTCTTTAGCAGCTTATTCCAATAGTTCAAGTCAATAACCCATTCCACCATCTTTCCTCCACTGACTGGAAACCTCCCTGCCTCACAGAAGACTCTTCCAGTTTCCTCCTGTCGTTAGGTGGTAAATAGGAAGATGGTGAATTTTGTTGAGGGCCTTTTCCAGAAGACCCTCCAAGATATAACAGAATTTATTTAAACTGCCAGTGGGCTGATGGATAACATAATACAGCTGTAATGCTGAAAAGAGGTATTTCAGCAAAAAATATTTACTAGCATATTAGAAAAAAAATCAAGAGGAAACTCAGTCATTTCAACATGACAGGTAGAACTCTGCAAATAGAGAAAGGTCCAAATGTAAAAACTTATATTAATAAAAGGTAGTATAATGCAAAGGAATTATCAATGGTAAGATACGCTTTTAAAGGGTAGTGATCATTAAGTTCAAATTCAACTACAAGTTTCTACCTTGACTTTATACTTTGAAGAGAAATCTGTTCCTACAGGGACCAGAATTAGAACTGAATGTAGTGCTATGTATTAGGCCACAATGCCTAACCCACTAAAAGTGTTTTTCAAAAATAGGACAATTCATTAGGCATGGAGGCAGGGCTTTGTTTGATTCTGGGGGTTTTTTGGGGCTGGGAGATAGGAAGGGGACACAAATAAAAGATGAGAGGGCTTAGTAGTTAAAAAATATACGCAGGGAATCAGTCAAAACAGGGTTAAGAATTCCAGCTCTACCACTTGAGTGCTCTGTGATCCAGAGCAAAATACTGCACTATGCAGTTTCAATTCTCCAATCTCTAATGGGAATGATAGCACCAAACACCTAGCATGAGGATTTATAAGATCATGCATGTAAAAAATATACAGCACTGTTTGACACAGACTCTGTTCAATAATATTACTTCTTATTTTTGTCTATTATGTTCTTACTAGAGGCCCAGTGCATGAAATTTGTGCACTGGGGGGTGGGGGTCCCTCAGCCCAGCCTGCCCCCTCTCACAGTCCAGGAGCCCTCAGGGGATGTCCTACTGACGGCTTAGGCCTGCTCCCCATGAGGAGCAGGCCTGAGCCGCAGTCTGGCCACGGAGGCTCAGAGCAGGGACCCTGTGTGTGTGTGTGTGTGTGTGTGTGTGTGTGTGTGTGTGTCCACTAGGGGCCTGCCACCAGCCATACTCTATAAGCTCAGAGCAGGTGCCCCGTGTGTGTGTGTGTGTGTGTGTGTGTGTGTGTGTCTGCTGGGAGCCTGCCCTCAGCCGCGCCACGTAGGCTCAGAGCAGGCGCCTCTCTGTGTTGATCTCTCAGGCTCAGGGTGGTGCCTGTGTATTGTTTTCTCAGGCTCGGGGCCGCACCCGGTCCCTCCTCCTGAACTGGTTATGACCCTTACGGAGTCCTGACCTCATTTGCATATTACTTCTTTATATATATAGATAGTTATTTTTTTTACTGTATTTTAACTTCACTTGAATGTAGACAAAAACAATACTACTATTGCCTGGTATTAATTGATGGTAATTCAGATGAACATGGATGTCTTTTTATAGACAATATTAAAGAAAATTAAGAACTTCAACTGGTAGACAAACAAGATACAGCAAAACATATATATTTTTCAAATCTTCGATACAAGTAATTGGTGAGGAGGAAAAATTGGGTGAATGGAGAAATGTTAGAATATGTTTGGGATTATAGACTCCCTTTATTTTAACTTTATTTAATTTTTATTTAAAACAGACTCCATTTATCTCCATTTATTTAAATGAGAAATAACAAATCATTTTTCTTTTCTCTGAAATATCATTTCCTTGAGAGTCCTATTTTTGCTAATTTGAGGCAATGATGATTATACCTTGGAAGAACTCCACTCAAAAAAAAAAAATCTTGGTATTTGGAGACACATGGACTCAGAAAGCAGACAAATTCGTGTTATGACCCCAAACTAGGTGTGTTATTAGGTGTGTGACCTTCAACACATTTCTTAGTGTCTCTGAACATCAGGCTTGTATTTTATAAAAAAGAAATAGTAATGCAGGCTTGTCTTGAGAATTAAATATCATGGTTAACATGTTGCAAGGTCACACATTTATTAACACTACTAGAGGCCCGGTGCACAAATTCATGCACCAGTGTGGTCCCTCGGCCTGGCCTGCGGGATTGGGCTGAAACCGGCTCTCCGACATCCCCCAAGGGGTCCTGGATTGCGAGAGGGCGCAGACCAGGCTGAGGGACCCCATTGGTGCATGATCGGTGCCAGGGAGGGATGCAGGAGGTTGGCCAGCCAGGGAGGGACCATGGGAGGGCTCCAGGGCGTGTCCAGCCTGTCTCACTCAGTCCCAACCAAATGGACCGCAACAGCAAGCTAACCTATCAGTCGGAGCGTCTGCCCCCTGGTGGTCAGTGCACGTCATAGTGACTGGTCGACTGGTCCACCGGTCGACTGCCTGTCCCCTTGAGGTCAGTGCACATCATAGCGAGCACTTGAGTGGCCTTAGCACAGCCGTGGGCAAACTACGGCCCGAGGGCCGGATCCGGCCCGTTTGAAATGAATAAAACTAAAAAAAAAAAAAGACCGTACCCTTTTATGTAATGATGTTTACTTTGAATTTATATTAGTTCACACAAACACTCCATCCATGCTTTTGTTCCGGCCCTCTGGTCCAGTTTAAGAACCCATTGTGGCCCTCGAGTCAAAAAGTTTGCCCACCCCTGCCTTAGCATATCATTAGCATATAACACTTTGATTGGTTGAACGGATGACCAGATGACCAGACACTTAGCATATTAGCTGCTTATTATATAGGATTCTCAGATACACAAAGGAGACATAACTTCTTCATATTCTATAATTAATCTAAGCTTTATCTGGACACCTCACTTCTCACCTTGCAGGGAAGAAAACAAAGAAATATCAGAACAATATGATAAGCTCCATCACACCCAATAGTTTAAACACTTTCCTTTGGAAGAATAATTATTTCCCATTTCCTCCCCCTTTCCTGATTCTTTCCAAAATGTGATATAAAAATGGAGTGGTGGTTGGGGAGGCTATGCTAACTCCTAGCGGCCAAAGGATGTATAGCATATGGAGGAACATGTTCCCCTTATTTGCCCAGGAGACAGGAAAGTGCTATTTCACTTCACTGGTGCTAACCTCATGAGAAGGGACTGTGAACCTTGAGTAACTCTGGGATGCCCGACCTCCCTTCGGCCCAATCAAAATACCTTCCTAGTCACTGAAAAATCAGGCTTGTTTTAACTAACCAGGAGTCCGACAATGGACTCAATCTATCTTATCCCGCATGCTAAATAGTATTAAGTACAGCATAACCACCATGAACACTTTCTAGTATTTAAAACCCCAGCCTTTTCCTCCTGAGTGAATAATGCACTGAATTTCTTCACTGATGTGTGTTCCCTTGCATGACAACACTTTTTTTTAATTGTGAGGATATTTGTTTTATTCTTTGACAATGTGTTGGTACCTTCTTAGGTGAGATTGGTTCCACCCATCTCTGACTCTTCTGGTGTTGCTGGCTGGGTAATTCTGCATGTTTAGGACTCTGGGGCTGTTCTCTATTTCCTCAGTGTGCGGTGGCCTTTCTTGACAGTTGGGCCCCTTCAAGGTAGTCGGGCTGCCTGCGGATGCTTCCTTTCCTGGCCTGGAGGTTTTCTATCCAGCATTCAGACAGGGACCCTTTACCTAAAGTTCTGATGATACACACTGGCAAGTTTCCCAGTCAGACTGACTTCATGGGCGCGTATTGGTCCTGCCACACCACATGGGAACTTCATTGGCCAGGGAGCACCTTCTATTTGCTCATCCTCCAGTTGTGGAGGATTTCAGTCTCTATGTTCATAAGGGATATTTGCCTGTAATTTTCTTTCATTGTAGTGCCCCTACCTGGTTTTGGAATTAGGATAAGACTGGTCTCATCAAATGAGCTTAGAAGTCTTCCCTGCTCTTGACTATTGTGGAATAATTTAGGAAGGATATGTTTTAGTTCTCCTTTGAATGTTTGGTAAAATTCACCTGTGAAGCTACCTGGTCCAGAATTTTTGTTTGTTGGGAATTTTTTCATTACTGCTTCAATTCCATTAGTTGTATTCAGTCTAGTCAGTTGTTCTGATTCTTCCTGATTCAGTTTTGGAAAATTGTGTTTCTAGGAATTTAGCCATTTCATCCAGATTGCCCAATTTGTTGATATATCATTTTTTTGTAATATTTTGTTACAATTCCTCGTATTTCTGTGGATTCAGTTATTACTTCTCCTCTTTCATTTGTGATTTTATTTATTTTTGTCTGCTCTGTTTTGTTTTTCTTGATGAGTCTGGCTGTGCTTCAGATATTAAATCTCAATGCATTATACCAGCAATTTTCAAACTTTTTCACCTCATGGCAGACATAAACTAATTACTAAAATTCTGTGGCACACCAAAAATTATATAATATCTTTCGCCAATTTCACTAAAAATAGATTTTTTTATTCATTCACAATAGATAGCTATTGATGTGTTGGCTGTTGTCTTTTTAAAAAATATGTTTTTACTGATCTTTTTTTTTTAGAGAGAGGAAACTAGAGAAAGATCAATGAGAGAGGGAAACATCTATGAGAGAGAGAAACATCAATCAGTACACACCCGACCAGGGACCAAACCCACAACTTGGACATGTGCCCTGACTGGGAATCAAACCCAGTGACCTTTCAGTGCACAGAACAATGCTCAACCAACTGAGCCACACTGGCAGGCCACCTGTTGTCATTTCTTAATATGATAATCTAAGGGAAAAGTGGTCAGTGGTCCTGACTAAACAGTCAGGTATTGCATGTTTTAAAAATGCTTTGCTGCACACGGTTGAAAATTGCTACATTATACGATCTATAACAAAGGCCAAACACTACAAACAAGTGATTCTAGATCTTATAAAGGGGACCTTAATTGTTAGGACTATCAAGTTGTTTTGTAAAACAAAAGCATATACAACACTGCCCATGAATATCTTATCTATGTAAGAACCACAAACGAGTAAATATATATCTGGAATAATATTATGAATGCCTGTTCTACTATGTAACTATTGTACCATTTTAAGCTACTCTACAGATTCACATTGACTATAAATCATATCCCCTCCATGGCGGTCAAACCCAAACCAAGATTTGGGTGTTAGCCTTTAGCCTTCCACACTAGCATTCTCTTTAAGCTGTTCTATCCGAAAGAAAAGGTACATAGTGTTGACTAGAGAATATCTCATCTATAATGTATATTTCTCTACAAGAACAGTTTTTCCTTATACATGCCTGCCAAATTTCTGAGCCCCCTTAGTCTTCAACTTTGGTCTCCAGACTTAATTTAATCCCATTATCATGTGCGTTTAGACCACAGCATGTGAAAATCCTGTGGGGTATCATCTAAAGATGAGATCATCTCGCCTAAAGAAAATAAAATCAGAGCAGAGAGGTGCCAATTTCAGAGCATCAAATAATTTTAATTGACCCCCACAAAAAATTCTGATATATCAAATTCCAAGAGATCATTTTCTATATTACCCGAGAAAATTTTGAGTCAATGGTTGAAGTATATAGAGTCAGACATGAGCTTGAATCCTGATTTCATAACTACTAAATTATTTGGCAAATAGGATAAGATACTGAGACTTTTATACCTGAAAGTGTCAGTATCTTATCTATAAAATGGAGATAATCTCTCCAAGTATTGCTATGCCATGAGGACTTGCAATAATCTATTTGAAGTGCATAACACATATCTGGCACATG
>NW_005371023.1:431057-450997 GCF_000412655.1 Myotis brandtii | reverse complement strand
TTTGCATATACTCACTGATTAGCCAATGAAAAGGGTAGCGGTCGTACGCTAATTACCATGTTTCTCTTTTATTAGTGTAGATATATATATATATATGAAGAATTATGTAAAAAGGTTATTGAGTATGGAAGAAAAAATCATCCTACAAACAAAGATAGCCTAGACCAAATTTGCAAAAAATTATCATTTATTTCAAAGTTATTGTTATTAATGATATAAATTGTATACAGAAACCTACTGCTAGTTTTCAATGATACTGTTACCATCAGGGATTGGGACCCCAGGGAACTCCACATTCTGGCTTTTCTTGCCTCCTCTACAGAAGCAGAGTTTTGGTTAAGCAGTCTCTGAGGTTACATGTATCTCTTCCTAGAGACACTACCACAACGGTCAGGAGGGATGTGGGACTTTACTAAGGACACAAGTGAAGGAGAACATAATAAAAACCTTTTTCTGATATATTGCCCTGCGTGGAATTCTGCTGTGTGAGCTCAAGACTTTCTTTATGTTCTACACTCAGAACTCAGGTATCTGCTCCCCAGCTGGCAGTTCCCTCTCTCAGGAATGAAGGATAAAAGTCAGAAAACAGCTGAACATTCAGAGAGAAATTAAATTGCTTACAATTGGGATGAAAAATGGAAGGAAGGGTGGAGTCAAACTCTCCAGGACAAGGCTCTTATTCCTGGATTTTTGAAGGAAAGGGAACTAGGTGAACTGGTTGCCAGGACAACCTGCTGTTGGGGCAAGAGCGGTTGTGGCAAGGAAATGGGAGAGCTTTGGCTGTTCCTGCTCCTGCCTCTGCCCCTGGCAGCCTTCCTTGGAGTCAGAGGCTGTTTGGAATGTGACCCCAGATTTATAAAGGATATTAAATCATTGTTGGCAAAGTTGGTACCCTCAGAAGTCCCAGGCCGAACTGAACTGCTTGACAGGCAGATTAAAGCGATGACCAATTTAAGCTTCAAGGTCTCCCACGGGAACAAGATGCTTCGGGTGTTGGGTGAGGGAAGCTTGAGACCCTAAGAGTGTGAGGGTTAAAGGGAGAAGGGAGGCAGGGAAGAGAACACCTGGGTCCACCTAATATCCTCCACAGATATAATTCTTCCCCCACATGTATGTTTGCCTTTCTTTTCTAGCTGTCCAAAGGGTTGTCTATTTGAGAACATGGCTGAAGAATGAACTTTATAAAGTGAGCAATAAAACATGGAAAGGTGAGGTACTGTTTCACTGTTAAAAGACTGTGTTGCCCAAGCAAATATGAGAAGAGTTCCCTTGGGACAACAAGGCAAAACAATCCAGACTCAATCCTGAAGGGAAGGGCCACCCTTATTTTCTGATGTTCCTTCCACCCGCTCTTAGGTGTCTTTATTCTTCAAGGCAAGCTTCTTGATGTTCGCCAAAACCTGGAATCCAAACTGAAAGAAGTATTAAAGCACTTCTCTGAAGCTGGTAATAAAATATGTCTACCTAACAACACTGACATTATGAGAGAGCAATAGGAAATGAAGGGTGAGAGAAGAAATGTAGTTTGACATGAGAGAGATTTAGAATGGTTAGAGGGAGGCTGGAGCTGAATGGATAAGCAGACAAAAACTACTTGGGTATAAATATGAAGAACTCCAAGTTGTTCTAAGCTCATTAGAACTTTCTGATTCTCTTTTAGCTTGTTCTGAAGATTGTGGTGAGTATAGTACATGTGATGCCTTGAGGTTAGCTCATCATTTCCCATCTCCTTTGCTCTCTATGATCTGATCTCTCCTACTTGTCCCACTGAGATCCCAGGTCCCAGAGTTGTGGTTCCAAGAAGGAAAGTCAATGATATCTGACAACAAAATCTAGCTTATGAAATCTTTGATCCCTCACAGAGTTTGGAGGGGCTCAGAGGCCTCCTAAAATATAGTTTACAAACCATAGCACCTGTGTAGTTAAGGCATCATTTTCCTACTTCTTCACCTGAGATCTGAATTAAATTATGGGAGGTTTGACCCATCAGAAACTTGTTTGCTAGGGGAAGAAGGAATTCACAGATGTCTGAGCTAAGGAAACTCCATGCCATTCTCCCCTCCAATTGTCTTACTTCTCTTCAGTCCTGAATGAAGGTCCTATCCTGGATTGTTGGAGCTGTCATCAGATCACCACCCACTGCTTCAAAGGAGAGTATTGTGGAGGTAACACAGATTGTGGTGTGGCATTTTGAGGGGTCAGTGATCAAGGTAATGAGCCATTCAGTGATTTATTCAACAAATATTTGTTGAGCACCTACTATGCAGTTCATGCTAATGTTACAAATACAGTAAAAGCCAAAATATTGAACAAAATTTGTATATCAGCATGAACTACGGGCACTGGACCGACTTAAGGACTGAGAAATACAATGTCTGGACTAAAGGTTGAGAAATTAGCTAACACAGAAAGAACAAAGTTTCCTAGAACCTAAGGGTCTAATAATAAAAAAGATCACAGGAATCAGAAAACTGTGATTGAAATGGTGAACAGAGCACAGTTTGAGGTTGAAAAGAATCTTCTATTATGCATAAAGTTCTCAAGTTACTATTTTTCTTCTCCAAAACTCACTTTATTTTATTTTTATTGTTTACATTTGTTGGGGAGCACAAGAGACTTGGTTGGAAAGTTGTGAGGACATTCTGATAA
Source organism: Myotis brandtii (assembly GCF_000412655.1). Lineage (NCBI taxonomy): Eukaryota > Metazoa > Chordata > Mammalia > Chiroptera > Vespertilionidae > Myotis > Myotis brandtii. Next base: position 448,348 of record NW_005371023.1, on the reverse strand, counting down.
AAGGGAAGTGTGTGGAAGGCCGCCTGCCCTGTTTATCGGAATTCTGACTTAGGGGAGACTTAGGGAAGTGTCAAAGGCAGTGCCCCTAATTATTCCTTGACCTTTCCAAACAAGTCTGTGCATGTGCAGACCCCCAGGTGTTTACTGAAATCCTTATGCTTAATCCCTGGATGCCCTTACCTAGAGGACAATGTAAATACATGTGTCCTCCCAAGATTACTCATCCTACTGATTGTATCTAAAGATAATAAAAATTCCAATAAAAGCCTAAGGAGGCAGGCAATCCACGCTGCCTGGCTTCTTCAGCCCGGCGGTCCCTTAGCCCTCTCCCCCACAATGAAACTGTGTCGGAGTAATCTGCTTTGGCTTCTTCAGCCAGGCGGTCCCTTAGCCCTCTCCCCACAATGAAACTGTGTCGGAGTAATCTGCTCATGGGGCTGCTGGTCAGCCCAGCATACATTGTTACAGATACCTCCATTTACCACCCTCCTTTGCCTACCCCCTCCACCCTCCTCCAACCCCTCTTCCTTCTGGCCAGCACCACACTGCTGTCTGTGTCTATGGGTTATCCATATACATTCTATGGCTAATCAACTCACTTTTTTTTACACCCCTTCCAGAAGAGGATTCAAGGAAGCATGAGAATCGAGAAATTGGGCTATTTTTGATTTTGATAACAGAAGCTGTCATATTGGGAAGTGCTTTGTTACTGTGAGTTTTCCTCCCTCCAAACACTGGGTTAAGCATTCCTTTAGCAAAGAGACTGCCCAATCTTCCCCCTCCTTCCAATGGAAAGAAGGGGAAAGAAATCACTTCAAACTTTTGGATATGATACTGACAGGAAGGAAGTGAAGGGAAGACTGATGGGGATAAAAGTAGAAATAGGGGAAACGGAGGAGGTACAATGAAGTATGAGGAAAACCTTTGGAGAGTTATCTAGAAAGGGAAGAAAAAAAACAATTTGTATAACTGTTTTTAGAGGGTTGGGCTACTGATACTGCAATTGGAATTATCTTGTTTCTCTACTCTAGACTCCATGTTTGTGTCACTCATCAGAGGAAAATGAAGGCAATACGAAAGTCATTAGAGAATTACGTGGAGAAAAAACTTGAAGAATTAATGGGGAGGACAGATAAGAAGAACAAGCAAGATTTTGGAATCAGAAAATAAATAGAAAACCATAGACAGGAGATCTTTCATGATTCTCTAAAGTGTTACTCAACGTAGAAAACTGGGAATTAAGTTCTTTTGTGGTCCTAAAATCACAGCATTTTAAAACTGAAATAGAACTTAAGAGTTTTTCTAGTAAAGATCCTTACTCATGTCCTGAGGCAATGGAATCAATGAGAGGGCAAATGCTCTACCCAGAGTTGTACAGAAAGTAATGCTGCCATGTTGCAATGCACACTTAAAAAAGTGATATTCTGTAAGCTTTAATAAAAAATGCATGGTTGGTAACTCTCATTAATTGCTGTAAGTAGAATAAATTTCCATTTCTAAGCTGCTTTTATTTCTATCTTTTGGTTTTGTCACTATTTTTAAAACTGTCTCTATTAGACTTAATGTGACAGTTTTCTTTGATAATACATAACATTTAATCTTCAACATGATATCATATGCACACACCATGATGTCCAAAATATAAGATCTGAGTAGTTGAGGTTTAATGAGTCCTTTCCCCCTAACTCTATGCTCCATGACTGAATTTCATATTAATTTCTGATTGCTGTAGTTGTTTCTATTAAACACTTTTTTGTGTATAGTACATTAATTAGTGCTTTACATCTATCATCTAATTGAATTTTTGCAATAATCTTGTGAGTAATGTTATTATCTCCATGTTAGAGATGAGGAAAGAGGAAATATCTAACTCAAGGTCACACAGCTACTAATCTAGGCTATGACAAACTCCTCTGGTGGCTGACCTTTGCTTATGCAAACCATATGATAGGTACTGACAGCTATAGTCATGGATACAATTTATAATAATAAAAGAATAATATGCTAATTAGACTGGATGTCCTTCCAGACGACCTTCCGGGCAAAACCAGGGCTAGAGGAAATATCTAACTCAAGGTCACACAGCTACTAATCTAGGCTATGACAAACTCCTCTGGTGGCTGACCTTTGCTTATGCAAACCATAAGATAGGTACTGACAGCTATAGTCATGGATACAATTTATAATAATAAAAGTATAATATGCTAATTAGACTGGATGTCCTTCCAGACAACCTTCCGGGCAAAACCAGGGCTGTGAGGGAAGCCCAAGTCCCAGGTGCCAGAGGGAAGCTGGTGCTGGCAGCCGGGGGAAGGAAGGCCTACTCTTGCATGAATTTTCATGCATTGGGCCTCCAGTAACTGGATAAATGGAGAGAGAATAAATATGGGTTTATTGTCATAAAATATTCTTGATTACAGATAGTAGTGGCAAAGCCTAGAATAAAACTGAAGCTCGGCTAAGTCTAAAACATAGGAACTTTCCACTCAATTTTGTGTGTTTTTTTTTTTCTGAAAGCTTATTTCAGAAAAAAAAACACCACAGTGTAGCAGCAGGGGAATAGTTTTAGGAGTCCTGCTTTATAGGTGAGTAGAATTGTTTGCAAATTGTTTACCCCTCTAGAGCTCGGAGGGCTTGATTGTAATTGCTGCTATACTACTGAAATATGGAATGACTGGGAATGAAACTGGGAGGAAGGACCTGAACACTGACACCTTTCAGTTGCTAAATTTGAACTTCATGTTAAAAATTCCCAAAAAGAGTGTTGTTGGCATCTACCATTTCCCCAGGATTTAAAACTCACCTCACCAAAAAATCTTCAGACATATTTACTTCATTCATAGTATTAATTAAATTATTGTCTGTATATTGTTTTATTTTTCCCTAGAGGTCCGATGCACAACATTTGGGCAAGGGGCTTGGCCCTCACAGCCCCGGCTTCCTCTGGAAGTTCATCTGGACGGTCATCGGGAAGGTCATCCAGACAGTTGTTCTGCTGTTCAGTCTAATTAGCATATTAGCTCTTTATTATATAGGACTAGAGGCCTGGTGCACGGATTCATGCACCGGTGGGGTCCCTCAGCCTGGCCTGTGGAGATTGGGCCAAAACCGGCTCTCTGACATCCCCTGGGGGGTCCCAGATTGCGAGAGGGTGCAGACCAGGCCAAGGGACTCCACCAGTGCATGATCGAGGCTGGGAAGGAACCGTGGGAGGGCTCTAGGGAATGTCCAGCCTGTCTCGCCCAATACCAATCAGCTGGACCCCAGCAGCAAGCTAACCTACCGGTCAGAGCATCTGTCCCCTGGTGGTCAGTGCACATCATATCGACTAGTCAAACAGTTGAATGGTCGGACACTTAGCATATTAGGCTCTTATATATAGAGATTATAAGTAATTATATAAATGGGATAACATATCTGTTAGGATTTGAGTGTTTTTGTGTCTCTTCATTTACTTGAGTGCAAGCTTTTAAATTTCTTATCCTATCAATTTATCCTCTCCTCCCCACTGCTTTCCTACTCCAATCTCATTCCACTCTACAAAATCTAGATAATAATAAAAGTAATAAATAGACCAGAATATATAGGAACAATAAATTGTATGAACCTAACAACATAACCTTGATATAAAGAAACAACAAAAAAATATTGACACAACTTCCACAGTCATCATGGGAAAGTTTAGTATACATGTCTTAGAATCTTATAAAGCTAAAGAAAAAGAAATGTTAATACAATTAGAGATTTTTATAACACAATAAACAACCTCAAACTATTAATATTACTTGTATTTAACCCTGTGCCCATGTAAAATACATACATTTTCTTCTTTCTAATACAGATGGAGCATTGATAAAAATTATCAATGTAGTTGGCTTGGCAGAAGGTAGCTAGTTTTCTCCTAACTAAATTCCCATTCCTCCTGGATACATGGCTAGACTACCTTTCCCAGTCTTCTCTACAGTTAGGGGGTGGGGGGGTACTAAATTCTGACCAACAGAATGTGAATACAGGAAGTGAGATAGCTGTTTCCAGGTCTGGCAATATAAACTTAAAGGAACAGTCCTCCAGCCTGTTCCTTCCCTGTCTAATGGTGGATGTCAATATCCAGGAATATCTGAGAATACTGAAGATGCCTCTGATTTGGCGCATCAATTTTGTATTTCATAAAGCTTTCAATTGAAAGCCTATTTCATTAAACTTTCATTGAGATTTTAGAATCAGCATTACATATTTATATAATATACTAATTATGTTACACAAAGGCCAAAAAGAAAATTTTAACAAATTCCTAATATTACGAATCATTTTCAGATTATGGGTAATAAAATTAAAAACTAACAACAAATGATAAAAATATTGTGTATATTTAAATAGTAAAAATCGTATTTCTACATAATTTATGATTTAAAAATGAGAGGACAAAGCCTTCAGGCTTTCTCCTTGTGTGGCTATGGTCTCTACTTTAGGTCTGGACTACAAAGAGAGATCACAGAGCTCTTAGAGGATGCTGGGATTCCCCTCACAAAAACTTATTCCTCACAGTCTTGGTGAAAGTATGTCTTCCGGACCCCTCCCACTGTGGTTTGAGGGAGCCAGTTTCCTGGGGGTGAAAAGACCTCATCCACCAACAGACTCATCAAGATTTAAGGGCTCAATGTCCCAACTTCATCAGGTTTCCTTATACATCCCCATCCCAATTTACAGGATCCATTCTTTCCTAATTAATGCCCTCACCTTAACAGTAGAAACCTTACAAGGCTGGTAATTCAACTTGTATTGCAATTCAGCCAATGGCAGAATGAGGTGTTTGATTTTCAGCAATTTCATTCCTGCAACTACAGGAAATAAGGCTTTTCCTCAGCGAGAAACTCAGTTTGAGCTGAGAATTGGAATCCCTGAGCTCATCCTTTTCTTTCACTACTTTGTGCAGCAACATAGGAGTAATCAATGAACATCAATATATTCCCTAGTATTTGAAAAAAAATGTTTCAAAGTATCATATACAGAATCACCTAACTTCTTGCTTTTTTAAGTAGTTGATTAGGAAAATCTAATGCAGATATTTTACATATCTCTCTAAATAGTTCACACCATGGACTATCAGTGCTCTCTGTACTACTGGAAATAGTCATCAGCATGTTTACAACTAATCCGATTACAGAGCCAAGTCCAGAAATCCCAAAACCAATTCAGAAAACTCATCCTTATAATTCTGTTACTCAAGAACTACTTCCAGTACCGAAACCTGTATTAGCCAGGGTCCTTCAAAGAAACAGAACCAATAGGATATATAGACACAGATATATAAGAGGAGATATGTTATGGAAATTGAACCACTCTCTTATAGAAGCAGAGATATGCCACAACATGAAGTCTGGGAGCTAGAAAACCAGGAAAGCCAGTGATATAATCCAGTCAGACTCCAAAAGGCAGCCAGCAATATTATGTTATTAAATACCTATAATTCTAAGGTATTCAATGTTAAATTCCAATCTGTTCCACATAGTATCACTCTTTTGAAAAGTTTTATTTGAGATCCTCACTTTGGGTTGAATTCACATCAACTTTAAACTATGATCCTTCAATCCGCACATTTTACTGCAATTGTTTTATAATATAAATCCAAAATGTAGTCTGCATTATTTCTGGGATTACCATGATGAGGAGGGGCTGGTTGTTATGTGTTTTTAGTGTTTTATAATACAATCAAATGAAAATGATCTAATTAAATTGTGTTCATCTACTAGGAAAGGTCTTACGGTACTTTCCTTTCCAAATGTAAATGTGATACAAAATTAATTGCTTACAATCCTAATTTAAGCTTGAGCTAACAGTTAACATAAAAAATGGATACGTGAAAATGTCTTTCCAACAAGCAAATGCTCAACCAAAAACTCATTTATAGCAATAATGAAACAATAGAAATCATTTTATTCCTGGAACAATTATAAACTAAGAGCTAACACATACTACAATGTCCCAATATCAACTCTGCACTAAGTTTAGTTCTAACATTTCCCGAGGATATACAAGTCACTAGAGGAACATACTTCACAGACAGTCTGAGACCCTGGCAATGTACAGAATTTTAAGAACCCATCATTCTTGGGTTACTTCATTAAGAATCAGTATTTTCCAAGTATTTTTTTTTTTAGGATAAAGAGGTGAGGTTTTAGTTAGTTTTTTCCTTTACTGAATGAATTTAATAATTCATTTTATCTAGAGATAATATTAAAAGGTGTCAGTTAATCTAAGGGATTCAAAACATGAGTTATTGGAACACAAAAAAATAAAAGCTAACTATTAGGAAAAAAACAACATCTGGGTTAACACTGGAAGCTTCTTAATTTCCAATTATTAAAAGTCTTTCTAGCTTTACTCCCTTTCTTTCTGACTCAAAGAGAGGTTGTATCTTCTTCCATCTGAGGCAAATGCTTTCTTTTGTGACTTACATTTTTTGACCTGCAGTCTCTTCTAGAACATTCCTTCATTATTTATCTGCCATCATTTATCTACCTCCTCTTTCTCAATACTAGGTCTTCAGCCTCAGTGTTTTCTTTTTGTTGTTGTTGTTTTAATCCTCACCAGAGGATATTTTTTCCAGTGATTTTCAGAGAGAGTAGAAGAGAGAGGGAAAAACAGAGAGAAATATTGATGTGAGAGAAACACATTGATTGGTATCTCTGTACTACTAGAAATAGTCATTAGCCCGGGAGGAGCTTGCAACTGGGTACATGACCTTGACCGGAATCGAACAGGGGACCCTTCAGTCCCCAGGCCAATGCTCTATCCACTGAGTTAAACTTGCTAGGGCCAGTCTCAGTGTTGATCGCTACAAATTAAAGCCTCTTTTCCTCATCCTGTACCACTTCTAACAAACAACCAGCCCTCCATGCCTAACTTCTTAAAAGATAATTCAGTGTCCCATGACTTTTTATTCACTTTTTTTCTCCCCCCAATTCACCACAATTTGCATTCTGCTCCTCACCACTATAAGATGGTCAGTAACCTCTTAGTTGTGATTCAAAGAGTTCTCTTTATTCCTCATGTTACTTGTCAATTCTGAGATTTGTCAGAGTTCCCTCCTTAAAGCATCCCACTTGTACTAGGCAGGTTTCATTTTTATTGTTAAGGTTTTGTTCCACTTCTTCCTCCTCTGCCTACTTATTTAAGATATTGAGCACCACAGAATTCACTTCAAATATTTTCTTAATTTACACTTAGTAGAATGCTAACCATGCATGTGATTTCAACTATCACCTAAATAATTTCATCTCCATGTTCTTAGGCTTTTGTGTGCACTACTCCCCAAATCCATGACCTCTACTTCTGAATACATACTAGCTATATCCATCTCACAAAATACCAACTTGAAACAGCACACCTGAAACTGAACTCATTATCTTAAACCGTTTCTGCTTCTATACAATTTATCCTAATCCAGAATGTCTTTCAGTCCTCATGAAGAAAATATGTATTGAATGTAGATTATGGATGAGGCACTTTGCTAAGCATTTTCATAATTATCTTTCTACAAATCCCTCAAAATTACTTTAAGCCATTTTTGAATATATGAAAAAACTGAGGCTCGGTGAGTTTAAGTAACTTCTTCCAAGTGGTTACTTGGGAAATGGTGGAGCCAGGATTCAAACAATAAATCTTAAGATTTTCTACTACCTAGCACTGGGTCCGTGGACACCATAAATTACCCACAAGGTAGAAACCTCAATTTATTCTGGAATCCTCTCTCTCTCTCTTTCATCTATCCTAGCCAGACCCTCTTCAATTAGCATTGATTTTCACTCCTAAATATCTCTTAAATCTACTGGCTGCTGTCACAGTCACAGCCCTTCTCTTCTCTCTCGGTCTAGCCTCTCCAGGAGCCAAATCCATCCTTCCTGTTTACATTCACATGATCAGTCTAAAAACACAAACAGACTTCAAACTTCTAATCAAAATACTCCAATGGCTCCTCCACTTCTAAAAGAGAAGTATAAACTCTTTCATACAACACTTTGTACACCTTTAATTTTACCATCATGTTCTCTATATAATCTCACCTTTGGCCAATTGCCTTCAAGTCTCCTAAGATTTGTGCAATACACTGGGCTTTTTCTTACTGCTACCACTCTTTGCTATATTCTTCCCTATCTTAATTGCCTGGTAATCTTTCTCAACCTTCAAAACCCACATCTGAAGTAATCTCAACTCATAAAGACTTTCTGAAGATGGTCAGATAGAATTAATCACCCACAATCTTCAGGATCCACCACAATTCATTAGCTTCTGTAGGGAACTTTTCACAGAAGACTGTTATTACTGGTTTGCATGTCTCTTTCCTAAACATAAACTCCTCAGGGACTAGGACTGTACCTTGCTTATCCTCCCATTCCCTGTATCCAGCAGCATGTCACCAAACTATGCCTCAGCTTAAATATCACTTACTGGAGGAAGATTTCCTGAACTCCCATATTATGTTAGCATTTCAGACTACACTAAATCATTGTTCATTCTTTTTTGGCTTTGTAGGAATTAGGAATATCATCTCTATTATAAAAACCCTTTGGCCCTAACGCCGTCACGCTGTAATGACCAGAGGCTGCGAGCGTGGGGAGGCGCCCACGGGTGATTCACCACAATTTGCATTCTGCTCCTCACCACTATAAGATGGTCAGTAACCTCTTAGTTGTGATTCAAAGAGTTCTCTTTATTCCTCATGTTACTTGTCAATTCTGAGATTTGTCAGAGTTCCCTCCTTAAAGCATCCCACTTGTACTAGGCAGGTTTCATTTTTATTGTTAAGGTTTTGTTCCACTTCTTCCTCCTCTGCCTACTTATTTAAGATATTGAGCACCACAGAATTCACTTCAAATATTTTCTTAATTTACACTTAGTAGAATGCTAACCATGCATGTGATTTCAACTATCACCTAAATAATTTCATCTCCATGTTCTTAGGCTTTTGTGTGCACTACTCCCCAAATCCATGACCTCTACTTCTGAATACATACTAGCTATATCCATCTCACAAAATACCAACTTGAAACAGCACACCTGAAACTGAACTCATTATCTTAAACCGTTTCTGCTTCTATACAATTTATCCTAATCCAGAATGTCTTTCAGTCCTCATGAAGAAAATATGTATTGAATGTAGATTATGGATGAGGCACTTTGCTAAGCATTTTCATAATTATCTTTCTACAAATCCCTCAAAATTACTTTAAGCCATTTTTGAATATATGAAAAAACTGAGGCTCGGTGAGTTTAAGTAACTTCTTCCAAGTGGTTACTTGGGAAATGGTGGAGCCAGGATTCAAACAATAAATCTTAAGATTTTCTACTACCTAGCACTGGGTCCGTGGACACCATAAATTACCCACAAGGTAGAAACCTCAATTTATTCTGGAATCCTCTCTCTCTCTCTTTCATCTATCCTAGCCAGACCCTCTTCAATTAGCATTGATTTTCACTCCTAAATATCTCTTAAATCTACTGGCTGCTGTCACAGTCACAGCCCTTCTCTTCTCTCTCAGTCTAGCCTCTCCAGGAGCCAAATCCATCCTTCCTGTTTACATTCACATGATCAGTCTAAAAACACAAACAGACTTCAAACTTCTAATCAAAATACTCCAATGGCTCCTCCACTTCTAAAAGAGAAGTATAAACTCTTTCATACAACACTTTGTACACCTTTAATTTTACCATCATGTTCTCTATATAATCTCACCTTTGGCCAATTGCCTTCAAGTCTCCTAAGATTTGTGCAATACACTGGGCTTTTTCTTACTGCTACCACTCTTTGCTATATTCTTCCCTATCTTAATTGCCTGGTAATCTTTCTCAACCTTCAAAACCCACATCTGAAGTAATCTCAACTCATAAAGACTTTCTGAAGATGGTCAGATAGAATTAATCACCCACAATCTTCAGGATCCACCACAATTCATTAGCTTCTGTAGGGAACTTTTCACAGAAGACTGTTATTACTGGTTTGCATGTCTCTTTCCTAAACATAAACTCCTCAGGGACTAGGACTGTACCTTGCTTATCCTCCCATTCCCTGTATCTAGCAGCATGTCACCAAACTATGCCTCAGCTTAAATATCACTTACTGGAGGAAGATTTCCTGAACTCCCATATTATGTTAGCATTTCAGACTACACTAAATCATTGTTCATTCTTTTTTGGCTTTGTAGGAATTAGGAATATCATCTCTATTATAAAAACCCTTTGGCCCTAACGCCATCACGCTGTAATGACCAGAGGCTGCGTGCATGGCGAGGCGCCCACGGGTGGGCGGGGACTTGACTCTGGGTCCCGCCTCCCACCCAGAATGGCGGGAGTCAGTCTGGGTCCCGCCGGCGCAGCGGGTCTGGATCTTGCATGATATCACGTGCTGGGCCTCTAGTATAACTATACATTAATGTCCAATTCCAAGAGATCAGAAATCATGTCTGCTATTTGTTCAAAGAGCTTGTTGTAATACCTGGCACAAAATAATGAATATTAGTTGGATGAAAGTATGAATATGTAAATGAAAGCATTGATGAGTACTGTTACTGTATTTGTAACTGAGAACACCCTGAATATTCTTAATACTACCACCCAGACACTTTGTCTGCCATACTGTCTACCTTCACTTTAGTCCTCATCTTTAAAATCCCTTGCAGCTCGATGTCCAGCACTGCCATGAAACAAGGGCTCCCTTAACATTACTGGACGCTCACACATTCCATAAAGTTCAGTTAAGACTTAGAATAAGTACTAAATTCCCGGATCAAGCGCTCTGGTTCTCAGTGTGAAACCGCGTTCAAGGGCATCTATGAGAAGTCCCCAGGACCTCCATTTGTACCGCAGAGGAGCTTGGTTAACAATTTGCCACCAGCCTGCCTTATTGCCAATTGGGTCAGAAACATGAAAACACACACACACACAATCACCAAACTTCCTAAGAGTTCTCAGAACTTTGAGCATTGATCTAAATCCAGAAATTATCTCAGAGATCAGAGATTGCTGCGAATCCCCTGAGTTACCCTGTTTGTGAGGAAAAGGCAGGAGCTGAGTAAGGAGTGGTAGTGGTGTTGGTATACAGGTACTTAATGGTTTGAAACACAGAAGGAACTGAAACGTACTGAGTCTTTGCTTTTCCTAACTTCAAAATGCACGTTTTTCTTTCTCAACTTACCTAAATACAGGGTGAATAGCAAGACTGAGTAAGGGCAATAGCTGGAGGAAAGTCAGAGAATGGAAAGAAATATCTGAAGAACAGAGAGGGCACCACACTCCGCTTTATCTCAAAGAGCATGCCCACCTCCAGGCCCTTGGTCTGCATCCCTAGATGTAGCGTTCCTAAAACTGCCAAGTGATTTTACATGTGCAGGCACATCGCCCTCTTAAAGAGGCAACAAATACAAGCTCCTTACAACTCAAGGACAGCATGGGCAGGTAGGCATGTCTGCCTAGCATCCGCTTTAGACTATACAAAGCTTTCTCAGAGGCATTCTCTCCAAAGGCTTCAAGTCTTTACCAAGCAAGGCTTTATCAATCCGCCTCATGAGGTGGCCGTTCATGACTTCGGCGGAACTTACTAAGAAGCACAGGCTCTTCAGGATTCAGAATTCATGTTTCCTGTCATCCACACTCGCTTTATCTTACTAACAGTGTCAAAAATGTTCAACAAGATTTTCTAGGGAATCAAACACTTGCTGGGTTTATCTTTGGCACTTTGGAAATCTATGTGAATAATACTTTCAAGTCAACAAGACATCATTTATTGAGTTGTTTCTCTAACTGATAACCCCAGTCTGGGCTATGAAAATAGTCCAAAGAGAGTTCAAAGAAAAGGGTGAAAGGATTAAACCCAGAGCCTGTGATACAGTGCTTATTAAAACATACAAACCCCGCTGAGAACCAACTGTATCTCCTCGAAAGGAAATGCAAGAGAAACGTACAGTCATTATTTCTGGGTAGTATAGGTTACAAGTGATTATTTTCTCCCTTTTGTTTGTTGGTGTTTTTGATTTTTCTACAGTAAACTTGTATCTTCTGTGGAAAGAAAGGCAATGTGACTTCAATATGTGGGCAAAATTTGTTCCAAACTGTCCAAGGGATTAATTTAATCCAATAGGTCGTTTATGGAGTAGGTTTTACATAACGAAGCGGCCCAAATTACTGTTTCATTAGATTTTTACTCTTGGAAATGAACTTAGGTTTAATATTCTTTTTCCTGTCCTATAATTCTGGTATCTTTTGTTTTAAAGGTTTATTGTGGTAAAATTCTTTCAATGCCTCTATGCTATGCACTCAATACCAAGTGGGAGGCTAAAACAGATGGAAATGCAGTAACATTAAAACGATAAAACATATAATTCAAGTCATTTATATTTATTTATATTTCATTATATTTAATTATTAGTGCAACTAAAATGATTATTTAAGCAACAACATATTTGTCTTTGATTATGAGGTATAAAAAGCTGAAAAGTCGTTCTCCATCCTGAGCCCTTAGCCATTTAAGGTATTACATGCTACCCATCTGCCAACACAGTAGGTCAGCTGAGGACCTGCTTCTCTTTGATTTGCGCCCTTCTCTTACATCTCATCAAGTGTCTCACTCTTGTCACCATACCCCACTTATGATCTTGGTATCTCACGGATATTTCCATGTGTTTTCCTTTTTGGTTCAGACAGCACTGTCCAATAGAATTTTAATGTAAAAAACATACATAATTTTAAATTTCCTAGTAGCCATATTAAGAAAGAAATTTTAAAGGTGAAATTAATTTTAAAAATAAATGTCAATCTAAATATCCAAACTAAATATCATTTCAATGTGTAATCTATACAAAATATTAGTGAGTTATTTATTAGTTTACATATTAAGTCTCAAAATCTGGCTTGTATTTTGTACTTTTAGCACATCTCAATTTGAAATTTGATTGGAAATACTTGATCTGCATTTATGTATCATAAAATGTATAAATGGAAATCTAAGTCCAAAGTTGTTCCAAACATGCTTACAAGTTTTCCAATCACTGAATCTAGTATCAGTTCTTAATGTACTTTAATTAAAGTTAAATAAAATTAAAAATTCAGTTTCCCAGTAAAACTAGCTATATTCCAAGTGATCAACAGCTGCAAGAGGCAAGTGGCTGCCATATCAGACAGCAGGCAACACAAGTTTAGAATCCACGACTATTTCTGCGTCAAACTTTCAAAAATTGTATATTTTTTCCAAGGCCCTTGGGATTAACCCTCAGATGAAGCCAACACACTAAAGCCCAATAGTGGCTCTTACAGACACCTTCCACAGGAGACATATTCAGACAGTAACCACCCCCACTACACACACACACTCCCAAGAAAACACTTCAGAACACATCTCCATCTGATTGTGGCTCCTGGCAGATGAAGGCTCCCTGTCTCAGGGAACACCTACTGCACTCTGAAATAATATGGAGATAATTCTTGAAGAGGCACAGTATTTTCAAAATATAAATGAAGGACTAAGCTTAGAAAATGTAAATGAAAACATAAATGGCTTACTTTGGGATATATGTGAACTTTTTCAGGCAATAAAGATTGATTTATTTTTATTTTTTAAAAAATATATTTTATTGATTTTTTACAGAGAGGAAGGGAGAGGGATAGAGAGTTAGAAATATCCATGAGAGAGAAACATTGATCAGCTGCCTCCTGCACACCCCGTACTGGGGATGTGCCCGCAACCAAGGTACATGCCCTTGACCGGAATCGAACCTGGGACCCTTCAGTCCTCAGGCCGACGCTCTACCACTGAGCAAAACCAGTTAGGGCAAAGATTGATTTATTAAGTTATCAACCCAAAGGCAGAATACTGTAGTGCCCCAGAGCAATAAATCCTGAGAGGCACCTATTGTGTTGCTCTTGCTTATGACCAAATTTGGGGCTTTCCCCTGTAGTTGATCCCATTGTTGACAAAAATATACCTTTAAAAAAAGCAGATGGTTTATATGGCCTTTTTGTGAGAGGAGGAGTACTGTTCTGTTTTCTCTTGTTTTCTCAGGAATGTACAAAGAGAAGCTTGGGCAAAGATTCTTGTGTAATTGATTTGCATTTAGTCCATTTAAAATTCTTCAGTGAGAGAAAAATTCCAGGAATTGTCAGGCTGACTGGAGGAAGTTTCTTATGCAATCACACTATCTATCCTAATGTGATTGCAGGGATCAGAGGCAGTATCTACACGTCAGGTAAGAAATGTGTAACTAAATGGACATTTTGTTTTAGATTTTAGAATGTTCTCTTTCTACCCATACATAATTATAATTTATTTTCCTTGTGCCTTTTCTAATAAATAATGTATTTTGAATTATATTCTTTATATACAACCATTTATATACAACTTAAACAGGTTTTATGGCAAGAATGTGAGCCATTTTAATGTAGCCCTGAGGAGATCAAGATTATTTGTTCAGAATTTTATTTTCTTTATCTAAGGTTTATTTCATTAATCTGATAGAACAGCACTATATAACAGATATATAATGTCAGCCAAAAATGTGAATCACATATAATTTAAAATGTTCTAGTCTCCACATTAAAAACTATTTTTAAAAAGCTCAGCCAGTATGACTCAGTGGTTGAGTGTCACCCCAGGAAACAAGAGGATCAATTCCCCATCAGGGCATCTGCCCGGGTTTTGAGCTCCATCCCCAGGAGGGGGCGTGCAAGAGACAGCCGACTGGTATTTCTCTCTCATTGATCTCTCTCTCATCGATCTTTCTCTCTATCCCTCTCCCTTCTTCTCTCTCTTAAAATCAATAAAAACATATTTTAAAACATACAAAAGAAACAGGTATAATTGATACATCATTCCATTACCTTAAATAGACAAGTGCTATTTTCTATTTTTCTTAAAAGAAGGCACTCAAATCCAGTAAGTATTTTATACTTAAAGCCCATATCAATTCGGACTAGACACATTTCAAGTACTCGATAGCCACATGTTGCTAGTGAGTGCACTACTGAATAGCACAGACGGAGAAAATCTGCACAGTGAAACTTCAGTGTAAGCTGCTGAATATGTTACTTTGTCAAGCAAGTTGGAAACACAGAAGTAGGTCAAAATTATGTTTAGTAATCAGTTAAATGTCAACTTTTCATATTGGCTAAAACAAAATGAAAAGAAATCTATCATTATTTTCTGTAAAAAGTATTACCTGGCCTACGAATGCAGCACTTCTGTTCTTTCCTATCAGCAAATTTTCAGGTGAGGCTCACTATATCCAGACAGCACCACAGTTAAACATCCCGGGTCATGGTGTAAACTGGTTCCTGAAATTAGTTCACATAATTACCTGTCAGTGGAATATGTTATTGGTTGTTGTTTTTTCCAAAACATTTTTTTTTAATTTAACATCTTCAGAGCTCCCTTAGAAAACTGAATGAAATATTGGAATGACCACTCTGAGTGAAAAATGTTCATTTCTATCTCACCCTTTCTTCCATTCAAATGCATGATTTTTCTCAGTGTTGAAAAATCTATAGCATTGATCTCTGTGAAGTAAAGAATTACCTTATTTTACTGCACAGTTCGGTGAGACACTGGATATGCTAGAGACATGTTTACAAAAAGAATATATCCACAAGCTATTACATTGTCATACATTGGTGCACGTGTCTGCCTATGTAATACTTTTCTCCATGTTCAATGGTGCATATCAAGTTAACAACCACAATTTATTATCTAATGGATTCTGTGATTAATAGGATAGCTCATATTTTAATCAGTCATAGATTTCTTTTCAATGAGGTCTACTTGCCCTAAGCACAATATAGTCATAGAATCTTAACTTTTCACAATAGTCTTTCTTCTGCATTCCTCTCTATTTATTCTTAACAAAAGAGATTTCATGCGAGTGCTGTTAATAAGTTTAATAATTCATTTTGTGATACTTCTATATTTTAAAAGAACTATTTAATTAGCTCTGCAAGAGTGAGTTGGATTTGGAGTTAGCAATAACTATTGTAAATACTAGAGGCCCAGTGCATGACATTCATGCCCTCGGGGTAGGGGGTGTCCCTCAGCCCAGCCTGTACCTTTTAGCAATCTGGGAGCCCTCGAGGGATGTCCTACTGACGGCTTAGGCCAGTTCCCCACAGGAAGCAGTTTAAGCCAGCAGTAGGACATCCTTAGTGCAGCTGTGGAGGTGGGAAAGGCTCCAGCCACCACTGCTGCACTTGCCAGCCATCAGCCCAGCTTGTGGCTGAGCGGCGCTCCCCCTGTGAGAGCGCACTGACCACCAGGGGGAAACTCCTGCATTGAGTGTCTGCCCCCTCGTGGTCAGTGAGTGTCATAGCGACCGGTCATTCCGTCGTTTGGTCAATTTGCATAGTACCCTTTTATTATATAGGATAATAATGATAGTTTATTGATTGCCTTCCACTATGTCAGAGGAATATCATTTTTCTTCTTACCATCAGAGCAACTTTTTCCTACTTGATTTTGCTGATCACAATTTACCTTATATTACAGTAACTTAGAAATAGCCACTCTATCTTATGCTTCATTATAAGCTATTTGATAAAGGGATGATGTTATATTATATTCACTTAGCTATTTTTTTCACTTCCCTATTTTATAAAAACAGCACACTCTATCTTATGCTTCATTATAAGCTATTTGATAAAAGGGATAATGTTATATTATATTCATTCCCCTATTTTATAAAACCAGAGGATTAACTTACATAGTATAGATCAGTGGTTCTCAACCTTCCTAATGCCGCAACCCTTTAATACAGTTCCTCATGTTGTGGTGAGCCCCAATTTCATTGTTACAAATTGAACATAATTAAAGCATAGTGATTAATCACAAAAGCAATATGTAATTATATATGTGTTTTCCGATGGTCTTAGGCGACCCCTGTGAAAGGGTCGTTCGACCCCCAAAGGGTTCGTGACCCACAGGTTGAGGACCGCTGGTATAGATGCTTCATAAAAATATGTGGACTTGCCCTAGCTGGTTTAGCTCAATGGTTAGATCATTGGCCCTCCAACTGAAGGGCCACCAGTTATATTCCTGTCAAGGGCATGTACCTCGGTTGCAGGCTCTACCCCTGGCCCAGGTAAGGGCATGTGTGAGAGACAACCAAATGATGTGTCTCTCTCACACTGATGTTTCTTTCTGTCTCCCACCCTCTCTTCCACTCTCTCTAAAATTCAATGGGAAAAAATATCCTCAGGTAAGGATTAACATATATATATATATTAACATATAGAACATATATATGTATGTGTGTATGTAT
>NW_005371023.1:429073-431002 GCF_000412655.1 Myotis brandtii | reverse complement strand
TATATATATATATTCTATAAATGTCTGTAAGACCGTGACCTCACTATTAGTCTAACAAATGAGTTAACCAGTCCACACCAAAACATGAAGTCATAATAGCTATATTAGCTATTATATATTATACTATAGTAGGAATATTCAATGATTACTCTGTCCTAGGCATTATATACATTAGCGGCAGTGTTTTAATTATCCTATAATCTTTTAGTTATCCTAGAGGGATAATTAAACCTATGAAATAGGCACTATGAATATCCTTGTTGCAAACAATACAAGACAGGACAATTGAGTTTTGGGGGGTGGGGGGAAAGGCACTTCTTTCAGAGCAGAGTGACTGAGTCAGAGTGTCTGCAAAATTAGAGTTCTTAACCATTGAACAACAACACTGCTTTTGAGGTCTCAGGTTCTGGGAATCTTAGGTGACAAGGCCTTTAAACAATGGAGTTCCTAATTCTGGGGATGCTGCTACTGAATGATGCGTTAGCTACATTAGGAAAATACAAAATAAATGTCACTCACAAGTATACAAATGTTGAGACAGAATTACTGAAATCATATATTTAAAAATAACTCTGTTACTAGTGGTTGGTAACTCTAACATTCTTTATTCTTTGTAGGTTTTATGTACCTACCATGACACATCCTAATTCTCTTTGAGGTTTTCATTCATTTTTTCCCTCCCAGATTCTGACATATTTGTGTGTGACTGAAAAATGTTCTGATCTTTGAGAATGTGTTCAAGTTTGTTGGTTTATAACTACAGTCAAATTTGGAGTGGCCACTATTGATTTTTAAACTTGACTAGACAATTGAATTTTCTCAATGACCAGGGGCTATTAAGAGCTTATTGGATTAAAGTTGCTTGTTTCATTTTTGTTCTAGGTTGAAAGAGCATTTGCTAAAAACCTGCTACAACATCTGTTGAAACATATTCCTGAGGGAAACAACAAACAAATTAAACAAAGTAAACACACACACACACACACACACACACACACACCCCTAAAGTACTTCTCCTATACTTTCATTTTCATATATTTCTCAAAATAGTTTGAGAAATAGAAAATGTCACCCTTTACTACAGTTGCATTTTAGTTACCTATATATAACTAAATATATATTTTATATATGTAATAATATACATTAAATATAGCTTATATATTCAATATGCAGGGGTGGAAAACAGTAGGTTTACAGTTGTGAGTAACATTCTTTTGAGTTAATAAATCATAACCTGCATGTCTTTTTCCATGCGAACAACTGTAAACTTACTTTTGCCTTCCCCTGTGTGTAATAATATAAAATAAATGTAGCTTATATATTTAATATATGATAATACAAACAAATAGTATTCAAAATACAAAACTACATCAAAAGATAGATGAAAAGTTAAGGATCACAGCAAAAGCTTTTCCTACACATCACAGTAATGGCTGGCGACCATGTTGCAAGTCCCACTGGTTGTTCTAGGGATCCTAAAAGCATGACTCTTTTAAATGCCTCCATCTGGACTTGAAGAATTAGAACATCCATTTTCCACATCCATTTCCTTTGTCCCTCTGTGTCCCTAGCCAGTCCAAATTGAGCAATACAATTAAATTCTGAAATCAAAGAGGTTTTTGAAAAAATTCCTAAGTACTTCGGTTTCCTTTCCATAATGTAGACAGAAAATTGAATATGGAACATATTGGCAGCTTTCTGGTTTAATCAGTTTCCACAAACTGAATAGACAAGTGATTGTATGTAATCAAATAAGCACTTTCAAGTAAGTATAAACTAGTTTATTTGCCAAAGTTCAAATTTCTGTCAAATGGGGCTCTTAGATCAGTTAGCACTCACACTCTTGAATAGGTGAAAGAAAGAAAGAAAGAAAGAAAGAAAGAAAGAAAGAAAGAAAGAAAGAAAGAGAGAGAGAGAGAGAGAGAGAGA